>NC_056735.1:1156653780-1156903780 GCF_019279795.1 Protopterus annectens | reverse complement strand
CATAAAAATATCTAAACTGGTACTTGCTTTAATGTAATTTGGTAGTCTGTTCCATGCATCAGCTACTCTGTCAGAGAACCAATTAGTACACTTCTCATTCCTATAGAATCTTCCTCACAGGTTGTCTGATGATTCTCTAGTACTTTTTGAAAACCCCAAACATTCCCAGAGGTAGTTGTCTCTAAATGCCCTATATTCCTGAATAAGATCTCCTTTTAGATATCTATAAGATACACTGTACAAGTTCAGATATTTTAGTCTTTCATAACAACTTAAATTTACACATCCAAAAATATCAACAACAGGGAACATACTGCTGATGTATTTGAGGAGCAGACATTGCTAACTACAGCCCTAGCTGTTTTTTATTGGTTCTTTTGGTTTCTCCACACTGGTCACCGCTACCTGACATCGTTTCTAGAGGCTTCAGAGAACTGAACTCGAATCCACATATGTTCAAGTACAGAATTAGTGGCTTTTTAAGCTTGGGACTCATTTAAAAAAAACTGGGAAAGTATCTGTTTTCACTTACAGTTGAAATTGTGCAGTAAATTCTGTAATTGTGTGTTTTATCTGAAATTATTGTTTTTCAGTCATAGACTAAAAGTTGTCAAACTGTGTTTATCACAGTCACTTGGCTGTTACTATGTTACAAAGTGTCACCCTCGTATTGAGTTGACTGTTTTCTTTCTGTATCTTCCCATTTGTCTGTGGTTTTCAGCTAGTTTTAGTCAGGGTGTTAGCCTTCTGATGGCCAGCAGTAATTGTTATATGGCAGGGAAAAGATGGCTGCTGTTACCAAGAGGCAGATATTATTGACTACAGTTCTAGCTGTTTTTCTATTGGTTCTTTCAGCTTCTCTTCACACTTTGACTGCACTGGTCACCACTTGTCTGACATCGTTTCTAAAGGCCTCAGAGAGCTGGGCTGGAAGTACATGCGCTGAGAACAGAATAACTGGCTCTTTTAAACTGACATAATCAAAAAGGTGGGAAAGCACCTGTTTTCAATTGTATTTGAAATCACCTAGTAAATTCTGCTATTTAAAGTATGCTTCATCTGTCTTTTTTAGTCTGTTTGCCTAAAGTTGTTTTAAAAGTTGCCTCTGACTGTTATTGTGTTACAAAATATCACCATAGTATTATGCTGACTGTTTTCTAGATGTATCTCCTTGTTTTATACTTATATGCAGTTTTCAGCTGGTTTTGGTCAGGGTGTTAACATCCTGAAGGTTAGCAGTGTTTATTATGTGGTAGGGAATATATTACTGCTTTTTCACAGAGATAGCCATTATTGTCTAGAGTCTACAGCCCTGTGTTTTTTTTTTTTTTCTGGTTTTCATTCTCAATTTAATTGTGCTGGGTATCTCTCTGTGCAGTGTCACACAACAAATAATGAAGGTACTTTCAGTTTCAATCTTCTTCTTGAATCTTCTGCTCATATGGAAGGCCCGAGGCAATGCCTCTGTCACTCCTTCTTCTCTGTGGCTTTTTAGTCTTCTAGTATTTATTCGTAGTGTATAAAAGGAAATCTCTGAGTAGCGGCCCCACATCTCTTGTGCATAAACCTCAGACCTTTTGGCTCCACAAGTCACTCAGACCTTAACATCAGCTTTAGATACCACAACAAATGATCAACACCATGTCGATGTACTTAATGACTATCCCCCAATTTCAATCTCCCTCCCAGAAACCTTACAAATTGAAATAAAAATGCAAATGTAGCACCTTAAACTGTGCCTATAAGCCAGTTAGGGTGGATTATTAAAATACACAGTTCTAACTTCATAGATAAATGCTACAGTCTGCAGACAATTACATGCCTAACCAATCACCAGACAGTAACAAAATGATAAAAAAAAAACTCTGTACCTTGTGCCAGGGTAAACACCTTAATCATTAAGTCAATACCCAACCCAGTGCATTATTCAAATGATACTACTAAATTATTTAAATAACTATAGAAATAACAGCAATGTTAGTGCTAAATACAATCCATTTTATGAATTCATTTATTTAGATTAAAAACTGTAAACCCAGAAGATACTTGTCCAAATTTTACTATTTAATTATTCCAAGTAATTTTAACTAAAATGTCAGTTTTAGTGTCAAACACAATTTTCTCCAATCATTTATTTTTTAGAATTAAATATTAATTAGATTAATTAAATAGAATTAAATATTATAAACCAGGAGTTATTCTAGAGCTTGTTTACTCTTATATCCTGGACAAAGATGGAGAGCTAGTCTTACCTCAGAGCACCAGGTACATTCAGGCAGTGTAAACCTGCCTGATGCTCAGAGACAATGAATTATAATTGTGGAGGCCACACTTTTATAAATAAACACACCTTAGGAGCAACATGGACCAACACACTACTCCACAGACACTGAATTATCGTACACTGAGGCTGTCAAAAAGTCCTTGCCCAAGTCTCCAATGCCCATTAAGAACAAAGCATTACAACACATACTGGTATAACCATAGTTAAGAGTCTCCAGGTGGTTGATTATCTCAAATCCAATGCATCAATACACTTGTCAGACACAAATGCATTAGTGAATGGTGACTCCATAGTCTGGCACACCAGTTCTAATCTCACAAGGACAGATAACAGCAGTAGCAAGTGTGTTGTCTTTCAGGAGCCAAGATAGCTCATGATTCAAGGATCCTCAAGGATATTAAACCAGACAAATACAATTATGACATGGTGGGGGTAGACAACCTGGAAATCTCGCCATTCCCTACACTCCCCTCAAACACTGTATGAAATAAAAACATGCCCCTAAACATTTGTACTCTGTGTTGGGTTGTGGTATTTCTGTCCAGTTGGTTGAACATATCCACTGATATCATCTACTGATATATCTTTACATAGCATTTTAGATGATCATTATGACACTCTGACATGGGTAAAAACTGATGGTACCAACAAAATTGTATTTAGTTATATGTGGTATACTTGGAACGGCTGATGTTTTCACTTGTTATGTAATAAGCATTGGGAAATTTCAGGCATTCTTAGGAAATTGAATATCTGATTGTGAAATATAGGCTGGGAAGAGTGAACTTGTCATTTACAGCAAACTTCTTTTGGTTCAGAGACTGTGGTTGGTTTTCATTTTTTTTTCTGCCCATTTTTCCTCTGTGTTCTTTGTTCCTCACTTTGTTTTTACCTGATTTTATGATGTTTTTTATATAATAAAATTTAATTTACCCATGCTATTTTTGATAAGTGCTGTCAGATCTTTCCATTTACCCAAACTCCTACTAACTCTTGCAGATGGGGCCTTGGTTTCACATCTCATCTGAAGGACGGCACATTCAGGAGTGCAGCACCCTCTTTATGCTGCACTGCAATATCAGTACTGGAAAACGAGCACTTACATCAGGTGTGGATCTGAAGGACGACACATTCAGGAGTGCAGCACCCTCTTTATGCTGCACTGCAGTATCAGTACTGGAAAATGAACAGTTACATCAAGTGTAGAAACAGAACCCTCCTCCTTGTAATCTTCCAGCATCAAAGATAAGTGTGGTCATGTCAAACCACTGACACTGAACAAATGTTTTGTATGACATAAGGTAGGACCTTTTGCAAGGTACCAAGCATCCACTCTCCAAAAAGTTAAGTTTTAACTTTGCAGAATAAAGATGATCTTCCTTCGGTTTTCAACAGTTTTCAAAGTGTAATCATTTCTCATCTTAGAGCACCCAGAACCAGTCTCTATAACTTTTAATACAATGACCCTATCCAAAAATTACATCAGTCTGACTACAGCAGATCTGGCTGTTGCATTTCATTGAAGCTGGACTAATCAAAGTTCTATGTGATCTCACAATACCATTGAAAAGTTCCTCCTGTAAGTTCAGTACCTTTAGGCTCCACTCCTGCAAATCATAACAACTTCAAATCCATGCTTCTCTCCCACCTGTCCTCCAAATGGGAATGTCCTTCACATGCTCCCACCTAAATCACCCCCACAATAACTCCTCACCTATATCAACTTTCATTGCCAAAACTAACAAAATGTCATACGTTTTTCTCTGTACATCTTTCTTAAAAATTTTATGCATACAAGCCTCTGGCTTATCTTACACATATTCTCAAATTGACAGCCTCTTAAATGTAATCTAACATATTTTATTGTAAAACTGTGATTTCTGCAAGTTTGTACTATGTAACTTATCATGTCTTTTGTAATGTGGTCACGTTCTGTATATTGTAATGTTGTGAATTTCTGTATTTTTATACTATGTACTTTTTCTCCTTGGGTCTCCACTGAAAAAGGGCCACAAGCTTAGCTGGACTAACCTGGTTAACAAACAATAAATAAATAAATACAATGTAGTGAGTGAGTGAATGAGGAATGCTACCATGTTGTCATGTTACACTTTTCTGGAATGCCAAAAACCCTTAAAGTGTTCCTTTATAACCTGTTTTGCAAAATTTCCAATTAATTTAGTAGCTTATTATTTTGTTTTATTTCACAAGAAATTCAGTACTAATTTCCTCTTCTTTAAGGCTATGATGAAAGGAGATACTGCCAGCCCAGCTAGCTGGAATTTTGTAAATAATTATATGCCACTGGTGAATATCAAAATGATTTACATAAGATGCTTGTGTTATAAATGTATTAGAACTGTATGTCTTGGGTATATCAAACTGCTTGCACAGACATGTGTGTTGAAAGGGTATTTGCAAAGTGCTGTTTGAAATGGATTCACAGTGTACCCTACCTGGAAAAGAAAAGAAATGTGCATGAACTATTGTAACTGTTTAAATGTATATATTTACAAGTGGAAACTGGGATACAGGAGATTAACCTCAGTCTAGTAAATTTTAGAAAAATGCCTGAAATTATATTACTTTATGGCTAGGCCATAAAAGATGGTATCTAGCAGTTTTCAATACAGCAACAGACACAATGTGTACTAGGAAACTTTATGTATTGCCTTTAGGGTGAATTAATTACTTGTCTTGAAAGCATGAAGGAATGCAATTGTTTTATGGCTTCTAGCATCTGTCAGAGGGCTGAGGAGAAGCCCTTGCTTATGTATTTTTGCAGGCAGATACTAAATGCTACCCACTGCTATCAATGACTGTTTTGGGCTGGGAACTAAAAGACAGATGACAAGATATTATGTCATTCTACAAGCTATCACAGAAGTAATACTTCAGATATTAATGTGAGAAGTCTCTTAATGAGACAAAGCATTCTGTAATATGTCTTGGACCTGAAAACAACTAGAAGATCCATTCACCACATCTGCCTTGCTCTTTTAGTAAGTTCTTAGATTACAGTATAATTCTCTTAGATTCAGTCAGGAATATAGTAAAGCTTAGCTTAGATGTTATTCTTTATTTATTTGAGACTGTCCTGCAATCTTGTTTTAAAATATTTTCAGTGGTTTTGAACTCTGATGTCACTATGAATATATATTTAGTATTGTCTTGTTCTTTTATTACTTATTATTAAATATATTTAAACCTTTTATTATGGCTGATCTGTATAGAGATGTTTAATTTTTGAGAGTACTTGCCTATTTATTTGGTGACACTGTGTGGGCCACTCCTAATAGCCTTGCTCTTGGTAAAACTACCATGTGTGCTAATATTAATATTACACAGTAAGATTGGACACCCTTTGTTAAGAGCCTTAAAGTAGCTGATAAGGAGTTGACTGGTGGCAGTGGTAACTATCTTACAGTCTGGGCAGAAGGAGGCATAGCTAGTAAACCTGTGCCAGCCTTTCCCAGGTGTGTGTGTAATCAAACCTCAATGAATGTGTGTGTCAGCTACTTGGGCAGGGACACAAAACAATGGCTGGACAGAGAGGGTGCTGGAGGTCTTAGCTTGGTCACTCAGCTGAGATCTCAACTCTATAGCTGTACTAGTGGGGAGTCTTACTGGGATCTGGAGGAAGAGTAAGAAACCAGCCCCAGACTGATTTTGGTCTCTGTGTGCTCTTAAGGGAAATTGCACTTGATGTAGACAGCTGCATCTGGAAATACTATGTGTGTACCTACCACCCTCTCAGTGTAGGTCCCCCACTGGTGACAGTGGTAAGGACTGAGGCTCCTTGATTACTGGTCAAGTGGTAGGGCGTCACACAGACCATCATCTATATCTGTTAGGGAAATGTCTTTTACTTTCTGTTCAAGTTGCTGTAATACAGCCTTGAGAAGGTCAGTCTTTGAGACAATGTTCTTGTATATCACTTCTTTTGTTTGATGTTCCACAACTATGCAGGATAATTCTTGAAATGGGAAACTTGTTGGATTCTAAATTCTCAGGCACATGTTTTAGAGGTCAGTTTCAGTAAGGACAGCCAGCCAATATAATGCAGAAAACATTGGGGGGGGGGGGACAAAAGAACTGATAACAGAAAGTATTAAATTACTTAGGTTCTCAATAGTGTAGACACATGCATTCACTTATGTTAAAAGCAGGAAAATTTTAGAAAAGCTTTTGAATACAGTTGCTTGCTTGGTAGCATCTCGACCAAAAATCTAAAACAGATACACAAGACACAAGACCTCATTTAAACAGCTACTGGTAAAATATCAACATTTATTACCTCCAGTATATATATATATATATATATATATATATATATATATATATATATATATATATGGATCCCTATCAGATCACCATAGCTTCAAAACTCCGAAGATCATATGTCTGAGTTTTGAAACTCTGAAACAAAAATAAAACACAAGAAAATAAAACTAAACAACTTACCTATACATATTTGCAGGGGGGGGGCTGCAGCCCCCCAAACCTCCTGCTACTTAAATATACCAATTCTGAGATCAAACTACAGTGAGGAAACCAGCAAATCCCTGGTTCCGTGCTATATGGCAATCCCAATACTAAGTGTTTGGAGTTTCAAAACTTCGGAGATATGGTCTCGGCCATATGGTTTTCAGAGTTTTGAAACTTTGGCGATCTGATAGGGAACTATATATATATATATATATATATATATATATATATATATATATATATATGGGTCCACTTCTTAATTTCAAAAGTCCACAATCTCCACTTTCAAAATTAAGAAAAAACAAAAAAAAAATTAAACAATACATCAAAAAATATGTTTTGCGGCACCCCCTGCACCCCCCACACCACCTGTAACTTAAATATACTAACTCCGTGATTGTGTTACAGTGAAGAGAACGGTAATGGAGATCACTATATAGTGCGGAACAGGAACATTACCTTCTCTTCACTATAGGGCGATCTCAGAGTTAGTGCATTTAAGTTACAAGGGGTGTGGGGGTGCAGGGGGCTAGTCCCCTGCAAAAACATGTTTTTTAATGTCTTGGGGTTGTTTTGTTTCTTCTTAATTTTGAGATTCCACAATCTCGACATTCTGGGTACAATATTTTGAAAGTTGAGATTGTGGACTTTCGAAATTAAAAAGTGGACCCATGTATGTATATATATATATATATATATATATATATATATATATATATATATACACATACACACATTTTATATATCTATCTATATATATATATATATATATATATATATATATATATGTGTATATATGTACATATATATATATATATATACACACACACACACACACACACACACACACACACACATACACATATATATATATATATATATATATATTATATGGATGTACTTTTGAAGAATGAAGTTCACTACTTCAGACTTCAAATGTATACCCACACTAACGCGAAAGTACACTTTCACGAAAGTGCATTCTCGCGAACCCGCTAGTCCAAACGGGCTAGCAGCCACAGACCTTAGGGTTAGGGCACGGGTTTGGGTAAGGGGATAGTTAGTAGGGCTATCCCCTTACCTTGACCCATGCCCTAATCCCAAGGTCTGTGACTATCGCACCACAGTGGAAGACATTCCAAATCGGGCTATGTCCTCCACTGTGGTGCGACAGTCACGGACCTTAGGGTTAGGGCACGGGTTAGGGTAAGGGGATAGTTAGGGCTATCCCCTTACCTTGACCCGCACCCTAACCCTAAGGTCCATGACTATCGCACCACAGTGGAGGACATAGCCCATTTTGCAATGTCCTCCATTGTGGTGCGGTAGGTTCGGTCTAGGGAGATTAAGTGAAACTGCACTTTCGTTAAAGTGCACTTTCGCTTAAGTGGGGATGTACTTTCCCATTTCGAAAAAGTGAATTTTCGTTGTAGGAAAGTACACCCACATTATATATATATACATATATATATATATATATATATATATATATATATAGATATATATAGATAGATAGATATATGTAGTGGTGTGTGTTTATTTATGTATTTTTAGGCAAAGAAGCCAGAGGTAGCAAAGAATGAGTGAACTATTCACTGTAGGATGCTTTGGAAGTCCACTAATAATATTAACAGGCTAACAACCAAACAAATAATAAACAACATTGCACTGACTAGAGTACAAATGGGTTGAAAATTCTTAAAGAAGAATTGGAAAAAAATGTAGTCTAGTGCTGAAGAGGCACTTCTATTTAGTATACTACTTGTACAAAACTGAAAATAACCATATTACCATGTAGTGAACTTATAAACAGCTGTGAATTTTTACTGTACCTCAGACTGATATTATTATAGTCAGTTGTGGGAACCTTGTACCTCTGCTGAAAATGGGCTCTGTCTAGCCACATTATCCCAATTAATATATAAATAAACAAATAAAGAATTATATTAACTGCTATGCAATATGTACACCTTTAATTACTCCAGAAGTCAAAGGATACAGATATAAGTACTTTCATGCAAAGGCTCATTCAGACTGACAAGTGGAGCAATTTAGATAATGTGTTTCTTATCACTGAATATTCAGTTATACTCTAAATACCCGGGAACAAAGGGTATTCCTACTTGCTCTAATTACTGGTTATCAAGTAAAAGCTTTTTGGTACTGTGCAAAGGAAAAGAATGTGATGTCTTTTAGAATTACCACAAATACTTTGCAAAGAATAATCTAACTTCAGCAGGACAGGCACAAAAGAAAATACCCATAAAGGCACTAAGCAAAACCTAAAAAGATTGCATTTTTGTGTAATGGAGCAAATGTACTTTTATTAAATTTTCCATCCTGAATTAGTTACACATTTCCACCAGCAAAATTAATAATGTATCAAAAGGTTTGTCATTTTAAACGTATTTTCTGTAACAAGTATCAAAAAGGAGTGATTAAGATGCAGCTTTGCAAGGCATTCCTTTGTGTTACCAAGGTTCTTCCTCCGCTACTTGCTCTTTTTTTAATGAGAACAGCAGATTTAATTACTCTGTAGTCCAGCATGTGTAGCTGTAATTGCAGTTGCAGTATGGTTCATCAGTATACACTTTAGCTACTCACTAGGGAATTCCCTGGCATCATTTACAATGACATGCAACCAACTGCTTCTCTTTCAGTCAGTACAAGAACTCTGCTGAGAGCAGGAAGTCATACTCTCATACTCCCAGGCATTACATCGTGTGAGAGTTAGTGATGATGGGAAATGAGCTCTGAGAATGTTGTGCTACTGAGTTGTAACAGACCCGAAACCTTCAACATCCTGCTGCACTGACAGCCTGGGAAACGCCCCTCTCTATGCAACAGACATTCTACTGAATCAGTAGTGTCAGCACAGATGTCTAAACTGGCAAGGCAAGTATTTCACATGGCACTCATCAGTACTACAAGTCAAATGAGGAAGAAGATAACAGGAAACAACTGTGCTGCATGTTGTAATCTAAGAATTCTGGGAAAATGACAAGAAAAGTCTACAGCAGCTGTCAGCCACAGATGCAAGGCAACTAAGACTTGCTTTAATTTATGCCACAAAATGAATATACTATGCAGAAAAACTATGCCAAAACAGATGGACTAATTCAGATCTTTGTGGTCCATCAGTCATGCATAAGTAACTGTCATTTCAAAAGTTCACTTATGCATTTTTGGGAGGGGGTCACATTTTAGAATTACTCAGTTAGAATATTCCATTGCAAACTATACAGAAAAACAACATTGTGTCACTTTGTGCCATGCCAGTAAACAAAGCCTCACATGAGAGCGATACACTTGCAAACACTGATACACCAGTCTGTTTTTAAGTTAGTATACCCTGAAGGAAAGAGTCAAACTAAACTTGTAGGCATAGGCAGACAAGCATTAACATGTCTAAATAAAAAACACAAGTTTCTATATTAAAGAAGTGAGTAGCTAGACTAAGGTAAGAGATACACAAGTTGCTTTTTCAAAACTATACAGAAGCTTTACGATGTCACTTCACAAACCATGGAAATAATTAACTACTGTAGTGCATGGAGTGTGGTGATTGTGTCCCGATGACAGGACGACGACAAATCAGTTAACCACTACTACTGTGTGAGACCCAGACTTAAGAAATGTTAAGCTCCCCTTGCTTAACTTGTTAAGATTGGGTCTTGCACTAGGCAGTCAAATCTGCCAGTACTGAACAGCAAATTTGTTTCTGCCTGCTGTCTGTGACGATAAGGTGTCCCTTCCTCTTGTACACTTATAAAGCAGCTAGTCTAACAGGATGTGTGTTAGCCTGTATTTCTTGAATGTTATGAAGTCTGACACTCAAATATATGTCATTATTTAATGAATTCAATCATCAGTGATTTGTTGAAAACCAAATATGCTACGAGGAACAGATCAAACATATTGGGCAAAAATCTGGGCATTTGATTGGCATGGCAAGGCACGTATAAACATAACAGACTATGTTACTCTGTCTTCCTGATAGCACTTACTAAGTGCTTTACAAATCTGAAAGCAGGTAAAACACTTAACACTTCTTTTTTTTTTCTGTAACTAGTAGTACATGGAGCAGATAAACCTCCATGCACTACAAAGAATAACGATCGGGTTTCCAATCATAACCTTTAACTCTGTGATCTCAACATGGATGCCAAGCTTCACCTCTTGAGCTTCTCTCGAGGTGAATTTCTTGGTATCCATGTCTTGAACACATAATAAACAGGTTATGGTTGGAGACCTGATCATAATCCGCTAAGTTATGCGTATAACCACATATTATGCTATAACAGTTACAAATATGAGCTATTCATGTAGAAACCATACAGCATGAGTACTACACAGAGAAACAAGTTGTTACTGTTCATCACTGGATTCTTATGGTTTCAAACGGTAATAAAGTCTTCGCTAATTAACTAAATTATGTAAATAAAAGGTGCATCAGCAAACTCACATAGGCACTGATGATTACAGCCAAAGTTGTAGAGGACAAGCGAGATAACTATAATGATAACTGTAACTACAACTATAAGTAAAACTGTAACTATAACTAACTGTAACTGTAACTATAACTAAACTATAACTGTAACTATAACTGTAACTACAACTAAACTATAACTTTAACTATAACTGTTAACTATAACTGTAACTGTAACTATAATTGTAACTATAACAGTAACTGTAACTATAGCTAAACTATAACTGTAACTATAACTATAACTGTAACTACAACTACAACTATAACTATAGAACCCCTTATTCACAAACTTTTTACTTAAGTTTAACCAAATAATCCCACTAGGCACAGACGGCACTTTTCAGGGATGACTGAAGGCACTGCCTGGTTAAAAAAAATACATGGCAATTACACAGCAGGTAAATGGAGACTAAAATACTCAAACCAAGGACTATATGATGAACCTTTTCAGTAACTACCAGCCTTAATGTCCTGTTTTGTTTCTTATTGAAAGGTGCAGGTAGTTGTAAAGCATGTTCCTAAAGGAAGAATAACTCTTTCAGATTACTCTGTGCATTTGTTCTGAAACTTTTCCTCTCTCTCTTCTGAGTGGGGAAGTTTACTCCAGACTTTTATTCATTTTTGATCTAGCTGTTTTTACCCTGATGACTGCAGGACCATCAAACCTCTCCTATCTGGACATGGATCCATTTGTTTTCCAGCCCTGGGTACCTTTTCTTAAGCAGTCCCCAGGAAAGTTTGTACTTCCGCCTGTGCCATAACCTCAGCCTGCTTACTATGGGAAGGGAGTCCTTATCCCCTCATCCAGGTCAGTCTGGCACCCCTCCAAAAGACCAGAGCTCTATACTGACAACACTTTCTTATCCCCCAACTGAGAAATACATAGTGCCACCTTCTCCTATTGGCAGCTGCATCAAGCCAGGCAGCTGCCTACCACCCCTAACCACCACCACCACCCCATGATGGCTGATGTGAGCCCCTAGTAACCACTGGGGTTTCCTGCATCATCCCACTATTTTAAACTTGTTCCCATACACACACCTAGAAGGGCTACCATCTCCATCTTGGGAGCTCCAAGCCCATGTCCTTCTGCACCTACAGCCATCTGCGCCATGCACTTGCATACAGCAATTATATCACCAAGTATGCAGAAGGTGCAACACACCTGCATCCAGCGTTAAGGAGAAGGCTAAAGTTCAAGCAGTGGGATGTACCAGATGCGCAATCTATAATGGGAAGGTATCATTTTTATATAGAAGTCTGAGAAACAAAACAACATTTTCAAAGGTAAGCCCACACCTCTCAGCCTTCCTTGATTTTGCAGAATGTCCTTGATTTTGTCTATATTTTTGCCCTCTCTCTCTACTAAAATTTTTGATTTTCTGGCACATCCTTGAGGATTACCATCAGTTGTTAATGCCAGACAAACTTTTATGTTTCTTATTGTTCAGGAAAGGCATACTGATGCAAAAACCTTTTGATCTATTCACTTTTTAAGTAGGTTACAACATTTTAAAATTGCCCCTGATTTTGGACTTTTGTTCTTCCCATTAATTTTGCCATTATCCAGAATTCTTGAGCAAAGAAGTTGAGAGGTAGGAGTAAGCAATCCCAGCTTCATTAGGTAAGTGCAGTTATGTTCCCTAGTGTGAGGAGTCCAATCTAAATCTGACTGCTTTTTTAAGGGGAGAAAGACAATCTTCTGAATTACACTGTGAAGGCATAGAAAAAATGGCAAATCCAAAGAGCAAACTGTGATTAAGAAAAGTATGAATGTATCTAATTCATGGGTCTGCCATTATGTCCTGACTTAAATGTCCTGACTTACTCTGTAGAACCATTTAGGGACACAACCTTTTCAGCTGCTCAAAGTGAGACACTTTTATGGAAATGTGCAATTTTGCAGGACAAACCATTTCTACAACCAATGCAAAGGTCTGGACATCACTTTTTGCCTAAATAAAGGCTAATTTTTTTTACAAAATTCAAATTGTTTCTGTTGTTTCATGTAAAATTAAACTGTTTCAGATACAAAATAATTATTTTATGTGATTATTAGAAGAAAAAGAACTATTTTTGTCCTAAAAAATCTCAGAATATTTGTAATTTTTATTTTTTATTTTTTTGCCACACTCAACTGCCCAGACAGGGACTGCCTGTGTAAAGATGGACAAGTGGTAACCCTAGAACCAACCATGTAGTTGACCAGTTTAGGGAAAAAATATTCATAAAATGCTCATCAGTATTAACAAGTCATGCAAAATCCCCATCTATTCATTTTAAGGTAGACACGATTACAACCCCATCAAAGGTAGTCATTTTGATCGGTAAGCTTCTGTCATATGGTGCTGTTTTATTACCCACTGCTCTACCTTTTGTTTCTTGGGTTTCCATACTAGTTTAAAGGTCATCAAGCAAAGTTTGAATTAAAACATAAGTTTCCTGGAGCTTAGATCATACAGCAAAAAGATCACCGAATGTAAACAGCACAACAGAGTCATTTGGAAAACGGAAGAGTGTAGTGTTTTTGTGTGTGTGTTGCCAGATGCAGTCTGTGAGCTAAAGTAAAAGTAAATATGCCAAAACAGGGCCTTGTGGGATACCTGTTCAAGAAGACACAGCTGTACTTAATAATTTCCTGTCTACGTGTGAAGCCAGACATATACTACACAAGTTACGGTATACAAATTAATTTTTAAGAGGTATACATTTTGCCTAGTAAAAAGGCAACAAATGTTTCAGCAACAAAAACATTAACTAAAAGGGTGCAAAAGCGTCAAAAAATGTAACTATGCCTTGAGTGATGCATGCTTGCTATTTAATTAAAAGCTTCTAATATGATGTATTTTTTACTTTAATTTCTGTGTTTAGAACTTTTTAGGAAACAATGTGTAGTTATGCCGGGACTTAGAACTTTTTAGGAAACAATGTGTAGTTATGCTGGGACATACAGCAGACCAGGACTTTGGTGCACAAGTTATATGACTCTGGCTACTTTCCTGGAGGCTTTGAAAAGGGGATGGGGTGCAAGTACCTATCCGAAAATTTCTGGTTATATGCTTGGTTTTCTGTCACCCGACAACTATGGAATTATTTTATATCTGAATTAGGGACTCCAGTATCATGTAGACTTCTACACAGAATACAATGACTTGAAGTTTAGAAGGCTTTAGCAAAATCTAAATGGAGTGCAGTGGTAATTCAGATCCCCTGTCCAGAGTGACATGAATTCACCCTAAACAAAGCACTGCTGGCATCAAGACTTCTCCTAAATCTGTGTCCCTGTGCCAGTAATCATGGAACTCTGAAGAAGTGCTGTACACATCATCTATATATGTGCAGCAAAGGGCAGGTAGTTTGAAAAATATGTCCGCCTGACAACCATTATGAATCAGGAAGACCAGAGGCTACTTTCCAGACAGTAGAAATATTTATTGCTTTACAGACTTCTATTTTAACTACATTTTTGAGGAGATAGCTCTACACATGGCAAAAGTCAAATTCTCTGAGTGTCAGTTGCCCAAAGCACCAGACGCTGAGAAATACAAAGTAGATTACTCTTTTTCCCTAAGAAATCACTGCTGGTATGATTTTTAAGTGTGCATTGACAGTGATTCCCTTCATTTCGGAGACTTCTCCCATCTTCAACTCAGTGTGATCACACAGCTGGTATATGCACGTTTGGTGGGACATGGAGGGCTTGCCCTTCACAATAAGGGGAGAAGGAGGCTTGCCTGCAAAAAAAAACACTTGCACTTTACATTCTTGATGGTTTAACAGCAAAACTGTTAGGAATTAAATTATTATAGAAGTTCATCAACACCAGTAACTGAACAACCAGTCTGAAGAACAACAAACTCGGAGTGATGACTGAACTGTTTAGTTACTTATCCACATATTACAGGTGGAGGTTGAGGTTTTATTTTTTTAGGGGTTCTTGGAATTTATGGGGGTGTTTATTCATTTCATGATTAGGAAGCATGCAAAATGCAATACGGACTAAGGTGTCATTGGGGTCTGGGTTTATTATTACGGTTCCATGCTAGCTTTATGTTACGTTCACCTTGTTTTTTTCTACTTTTTATTTTAGAAATTTGTCACCCAAGTAGGCCACCTAGATATAAGTGTTCCTTTTCAGGGGGCAGCCTGGGAGCATAGTCTGATTAAACGACCTGCTCATGGTCATAAAATGGGGAAGTGGAAGTGTAGTGACCCAAAACTGACAACATCTCTTTCCTATAACCGTTTCTGAGAGAGGCTAGTTTTATTTTACACTTGTAAGAATTTTTTTTTTCTTTTTTTGAAGAACTGTGCTACTTCAATAAAGCTAGGAAGACTTACAAAGTAGCAAGATAATGTGATCTGACAAGTGTTCAAACGGCCTTTGCATTTAACCACCTTCTTTTTGAGCTGTTATGTACATATTTTCCATACCAAATTAAAAAAGGACATGGTCACTCCGGACTAATGCTAGGGATCAGCTAGCATCTATTCAAAGACATAAGCAGTCTTCATCCTTTTACTGGGGGGAGGTACAGTCTGTCTGAACTCACACATTAGGTGAGAATGTTATAATTTCCTTTAATGTTACTTGCCAGTAATTAGAAAGCCATCTAGTTAGATTAAATCAGCTTTGACAATAACTGCAGACCCCACATTCATCTCTAATACAGACGAGAGTATAACAATGTAAAGCCATGTCCTTTAATGTTAATCGCACATAGTCAGCAGGTCTTTTAATGCTAATGTTCTCTGGTCAACAGAACCTTTAATACTGATGGCATACGGTCAGCAGGCCAACTGTATATGGTCAGTAGGTCCATTAATGCTGATGTTATATAACCAACAGTTCCTTCAGTGATAACAGTATATGGTCAAGCAGGTCATTTAATGCACTGTATTTGGTCACCAGGTCATTTAATGCTGATGGTGTATGGTTAATAGGTCATTTAATGCTAACAGTACATGGTAAACAGGTCCTTTAATGCTGATGCCATATAGTCATTAGGTAATTTAATCCTGACAGTATATGGCCAACCAGGCACATTTATGCAGGAAGAGTGGGACAGGAGCTGTACATGGGTACAAGGGAAACTAAAAGAACATATCAGATACCACATCAAATTTTACAGCTTAAGGAGAAAACTGCTGTTCCAGGAAAAATTACCTCTTGGAGCAAATAAGGGTTACATATGTTCACAGAAAAAGGTAAGGCCAAAAACGTAATGGGCTGGAGACAAAGAAGCAACTTTACATTTTCACATGCTTCTAAAGCTATCCTGATGTAAGAAAGGAGACCACTGTGAAAAGGGATGTGACATAAAATCTATCTGCCATCAAACATGCAGTTGTTACAGTGCAGTAACTCTTGCCAAGGCTGTCTATTACAATTAATGCGTTGGGAGATCCTTTTTTTCAGATTCCACTAGCCAGAAATTTTCTGAAATGGGAAGACAAAAAAAGGAACAAAAGGGCAATATTCAATGATGTTACTGTGTATGCGCTCAGCACTAAAAGAAATGGTGATGGTCACAATTAAAAAAAAATCTGCATAAATGTGTTTCATCAGAGCCAACACATAGGATATCATCTGTGGTGGGAGACGAGCAGATTTCCAAGTCATTCCCTACACCTACAATAGAGTCTAGAAAACTGGTTAATTCCCAGTGAAGACACTGCAATGGTAGTGACCCTGAGTGCTTTAGTACTACTTATTAACTCAGGTTTATCAACTGCTGTTTTACTATCCATAATTAGGTGAAGAAGTATTTGTCAAAATTCAGTGAACAGAGAATTTAACTCCTACATCACTACAGTAGCAAAATAAATCTTGTCATCTTAATAAGGACAGTAACATCCTACACATGGTAAGCTTGATTTTTTTTTTTGTCTAAGTGTGGTCAAACGAATGGCATTCACCTCAAGAAATGACACATTGAGCAGCATGACTACTTTTCTGAGCCCCACTCGAATGTAACAAGAAGCAGGATTTGTTCTGATGTACACATCCAAACTGCAGAATAACTAAGATCCAGAGAATAGAGATGTCTGCAATAAGTCAGGAGCATAGTGACTAGGGATACATAGGATACCTCTCCACCCATATGGTCTCTTGTCCTGCTGAAAGGAAGGTCCACTCCACTACAGTCACCATTGATAGCTCAGGCTGGAGATACTCGGCGACCAGATGCGTGACAGTAACATCCAGGCCCTGAAGTGCAGTGAGGTTTTACCTAACCATGGGGGACTTCCTTGTCTTGGACAGGGAGGAGTTCTGCACCATATGGGTCATGACAGCCTGAAACCACAACCTTGTTAGCCATCAAGGATCGATGAGTACATGCTAAAGTCCTTCTTCACAAAATTCTGAGATTAGGTGTGGAATAAATGGGAAGGCAGAAAATTATCTACCCAAATCACAGATTACAGAACACTTCCACTGTCAGTTACCTTCTGTCGTGCTGTACACAACAAAATGGGAGTGGAGCAACTTGTTTTCCTGAGTGACACTGATTGATTCACATAGTGCCCTGCTTCCTGAAGACCCAAGACAAACAAGGTTCTTGACTGTCAACTCCAGAAGAACACTGCAGGTGCAGTTCAAGGAATCTACCAGTACTCTGACTTCACACAGAATGTAAACTGCTGAGATAGTGATACTCCTCTCTATGGCCCACTTACAGACTCACACTGCCTCTGTGTGTGTGCCCCCATTTGTTTATATACCAAATACAAGTCAGACTGTCAAGACTAAATTAGGAGGGAGCCAGGACACAGTTTCCTTTTCAGAGCTTTCAGAGACAGAGGGACAGCAGACAGATCAATGTGTTAATGACAAGATGCCTCTACAGGAGGGCTACTTCATTTGTACTGTAGAAGAGTCAGGATGAGCTTCCACTCTGGCAACAAAGCATCTATCATCCGGAGTTATTTGAGCAAAGAAAATCAACTTGAGGCCCTAAGTTCTCAGGTTGGTGGTCCTGAGGAAGTAAGGAAATGATGTGTTGAAATTTAGTTTAGGACAATAACTGCAGACATGGAAAAGTCTATTTGTATACAGAGCTGTAATTCTGTTTACCTTTAAAAAAACAGAGGGGGAGTTGTAAGCATATAGTTTCACAAGGTTACTAAGTCTGATGTACTAGTGCTTTAGAGAGCTTCATAGTGCTTTATCCATCCTCAACCCCTTTTCCCATTTTTGCACATGGGTTTGGGGTGTCACTTCAACAGTGACAATCATACAGAGCCAAGGATTACACTGCCAGGTGGCTAGTCCTGCCATGGTAGTTCATCCTTACCACACACTCACACCTAGGGCCAATTTAGAGTGTCCATTCCACCTGCTGTGTGTCTTTGGAACGTGGGAGTAAATCAGAGCACCAGAAGGAAACCCATGCAAACATGGGGAGGACATACAGACTCCACACAGAAGGCACCACAGCCAAGAATCAAACGAGAGAACCTCTTGTTGTGAGGTGAAAACACTAACCTCTGCACCACTGCACCACTCTACTCACATCAATGTCAGAAAGAAAAAGATAAAAAAGAAAAACAGATATGACATCATGAGTCAGATTTAGCAGGAGCTATTACTAAACTTTTTTCACAGATGGTTGAAAGCTAGGAAAGAAGGACATTATGGAATCTGTTTCAGGGTAAAATTGTAAGATTTTTTTTTCAATGTCTGGGAAGTTGGTACTAGCAACTTGAAATGCACATTTGTCTCATTCACCATTGGACATGGGGGTACTGCAGGAATAGACCCTCAATAGTCTGGAGGTTCCCCCGTGGCTTCTGAATATAATGTTTCTCATTCATTAATCAGTTTTACTGGCCCCAGGTACTGTTCAATATAGTTTTTATAAAACTAAAGCTGTTAGTAGGCAAACTGAAGGCAACCAAACAGAAATTCCACCTGCTTGGGCTGCCACTTTAATAGATAAAACAGACAAATTAACGTCTTTTGTGAATGCAGTAATGCAGGCAGCAGATAAACTGAATGACTTAAAGACAGCAATCAGTCACCACTCCACAAATAAATTCAGCTTGTGCAGAAAACAAATGGTATCCAGATCTGATCATTTCAGCTTAAAAAAGAAAATAATGAAGGCAGGGGAATGCTAGGCTAAAATCGGATACTGTTGCACTAAAAACAGTGCGTGGGTGATGCAGTGGTGCAGCAGTTAACATTGCCACCTCACAGCAAGAGGCTATCTGGTTCAATTCTCGACTGGGGTGCCTTCTGTGAGGAGTTTGCATGTTCTCCCTGCGTTCTCCTCAGGGTACTCCGGTTTCCTCCCACATTCTAAAGATATGCATCTGGAGTGTTTCTCCCCGGACCTCCGCTGAAAATAGGATCTGTCCTAGTCTGACTTTCCTAGTCAACAAATAATAAATAAAAAAAAAGATGCTTCTCTTGATAAAACACAGCTTGTTTAATATCAATTATGGACTTTATTTTATTATTATATAAAAAAAGCAGGATTCTGCATTAATTTACATTAAGGTGGATATAGCACACAGACTGAAACCTCAAAGGCCGAGCATGGCCAGCAATCATTGCTAAATTGTCTATAATCACATATGGAGATAAAAGTTTTTTTTACTGCATTAAAATTAAAAAAACAAAAAAAAAAACTTTACCAAAACTCATAAATAAATGTTTGCAACGATTTTCCACCTGACATATTGCTTAGAAGAAAACATTCTCAAACCCAATGTACATTTTATGGCAAAAGGGCATCATTGTCAAATGTCTTCATCCTGCAACTTTAGTGGTCATATATACAGATCTTTCTCTCAGATTCACTTCAGTTTCAGAAGCAGAAAGAGAAAAGGCAGCAATACTGTTATTGCTAGAGTTGGAGGCATCATGGATGTTTGAACTTATGGAAATTATTTTTTGGGGGTGGGTGGGTGAGGAAACACAAAGGCATTTTTTGGGGGGAATATTTTCCAGTGATGTTCTGAAAATGTAACATAATACAAAAGATTTAAACCACCATATTAAAAAAGTAAGCTGTTAGTAATGTCTTTCGGCTTTTCCCGGTTAGGGGTTGCCACAGCGAAACTCCGGTCCGCTGATGATTGGCAGTAGATTTTTATGGTGCCGAGTTGCCAGCCCGATGCCTAACCTTCAAAGAAGGCACACCCATTCATGCATGCACCTTCCTGCATGTCTTTAAACATCACTCAACTGCGGGGAGGACATGCAGAGTCCAGGTTTATAAATGAGAGCTATCACCTGATTTTATATGTCTTCAAGAGATACACAGACCTGAGTATAAATATGCTGTTTTATCTAATTATAAGACTTCTTCAGATGTATTTGTGAATTCCCAGAGTAATATGTCTACAGGAGTGGTTAATATGATCAGATCTGGAGAAATCGCAGTAAGTGAGAAATTCCAGGATAATAAAGGCAGAATTCTGCTTAAGATTCACTGTAAAAAGATGACTTCTATACTCATCACTTTTTATGCACCTTGTAACATATATGTCAAATTACTACAAGAACTGACATACAGTTTCATACAGTTAAACAACAGACATATTATTTTAATGTGTGATTTTAATGTACATTTAGAAGCTGATAGAAGCAACTGTACTGGAAATGCAGCCAAACAGACAGAATTTTTATTGTTATTTAAGTTAGATCATTTTTGGTTTCCCAGAACACCGAACAGCATGGTTGCACACACTTTAATTTAAAGAATAGGAAACAAGTACATTTTTATCAAATTCTGTGCATTGCTTCTGTAAAAAATGTCTGTTAAACCATGTATATTATCATCCCATTCCCAAATAACACTGTACACACTGTATATAGCCTCATAATTTTATATATATATATATATATATATATATATATATATATATATATATGTATATATATATCTGTGTGTGTGGGTGGGCATGTGACAGCGTGTGTGTGTGTATATACATGTGTATAAATATGTGTGTGTGTGTGTGTGTGTTTGGGTGTGTGTGTACATATTTACACACACACACACACACATATATATATATATATATATATATATATATATATATATATATATATATATATACATAAACACACACACACATATTTATACATACATATATATATATATATATATATATATATAGATAGATATACATAAACACACACACACATATTTATACATATATATATATATATATATATATATATATATATATATATATATATATAAAAAAACAATCTCCAAGCTGTAATCCTAAGAACCTGACAATATTTAAAGAAAGAAATAGTTACAGGAATTCTAGGCTTGCAATAATTCAGCTTTTATATCTTTTTTTTTTTTTCCACAAAATGGGCATCTTTCAGAGCCTTTATTTGTGGTATCCTATTACGGTTATCCAAAAGATTAAAGCAACAATGGGAGGAAAAAATACAATTGACTAACAGTACAGTTATAAGTGATTGAGACAGTAATTAGTATAACGTTTTGCGGACCAGAACATCCTTTATTCAACAAGACAATGATTTATACAGTATATGTGCAGTCCTCATGCATGATGCACTTATAATATTCTCTTTGGTGGCCGACTACTATCTCTTAATCTTATGAGTATTTAGACAGGCAGTTCACCCTATGACTAAAGAATACAGCTCTGACCTTTTCTTAAATCAGTTTCCCATGCTTCATCTCTTATCCCGGGGTGAGGAGACTGCTTACTACACCAGTCTTTATTCCTTTTTTCCCCTTTCCTTCCCGAAACCCATAACCATCCTCCCTGTACATGTCACTTTTCAATGACCAGTTTTCATCTACCTGTATTTTTCTTAACTAATGTTCACCCCCCCCCTTCAGCTTTACAGCGACTATAAAAGCCTAGACATTTGATATTTAAGCCCCTTTTTCTTAAACATACCCCTTCCATTTTCTACTTTCTTTCAGTCAGTTTCTGGAAACTATTAACTACTCCAAAGTTATTAACTTTAAATAGCATAGTAACCTATGCTGTACTGTAACAGATCTACTACGCATATACAGAAAAATAAGGTACAATTTTTTTAATTTCTTAATTCATTTTTAAATTCATTGTAACCGTATGTATCTGTTTAAGGTAAGGTCTTTAAGCCTGTAATTGTAATTTTAGTACATAGTTGCACTGCATTTTACTATTTAAGTGGCTAAGTGTTAGTATTAAACTCCAGTTAAACTCTTAACATACTGAATGTATGTCAGGCTAGTTAGATCATGACTACTGCTTGCATTAAGGCAGTTGTAAGCCAGTCAACTCAGAGCTATAGGTCTAATAATTCCAAAGCTGCTGTTAGCTGTGATTTTTTTTTTAATTACTGCTGTACTGTAGGAATTCAATTACATACAAAGAGAAAGATAAGTTATAATATTTTTCTTTTTTTACTTTTTCTTAAATGTATTTTAACCGGATGTATCTGGTTTAGCTAAGGTCTTTAAGACTATATTCCAGTACATAGCTGCACTGCATTTTATTATTTTATAAGTTCACAGGTTCATAGGAGGTTACTATGCTAGCAGCCCTAGAGCCTTGATAAGCCTAGCCAGGTTAATCCGGAGTATCCCCATTTGTTCCTTTTTGTGTAGTTCGCAGAATAAATTTATGAACAGAGTGGGTCTGTGATCAACACTGGCTACCTCTGTCCATGGATGCCACCCCAGGGGCGAATTTGTGGCTCCCATCCAGTTATATAGGCTGTGTTTGAATAGATCAGTGAGCAGCTCTGTTTGACATGAATAGGGAGTCTACTCCAGAGAAGCAGCAGTCTCTGGGAGACATATCTTTCTCTTCAGCATGATCTGTTAATAATAAAAAGCTTTGAAGGCAGAAACCACCAGGCCGAACTTCTTGCAAAATTTTATTAAAACAAATAAAATAAAATAA
Organism: Protopterus annectens; assembly: GCF_019279795.1. Classification (NCBI taxonomy): domain Eukaryota; kingdom Metazoa; phylum Chordata; order Ceratodontiformes; family Protopteridae; genus Protopterus; species Protopterus annectens. The sequence goes on along the minus strand of NC_056735.1, from coordinate 1,156,880,624 downwards.
GTTAAAATAAGCACACAATGACCGCTTTCGAGTACACAGCCCTTCATCAGATAAAATACAAGCAGAATCTGTTCTTATTTTAAACTTAGTTACAACCAATCAATTGTCAGTATTGCAACCTCCTTTTCTTTAAAACAGGTTTTAAAGGGACAATTCAATTTAAACCTGGGAATGTGTCAGCCCCTAGTCTCACAATCCACTTCATTTCACTATATTCAGTGTGGTTGACCAAATCACCCCTCTAATGTTTCTGTTCACAATCTGTAGTACCATGAACAAAAAAGTATGTCCTACATTCATCTCAATATGATGATATAAGGCATTGTGTATATTCTTAAGCTTTATATCAGAAACATGTTTTAAAATACGACTTTTCAATTTGCAATTGGTCATTCCTACATAGTATGATGCCAACTTCTGGCAGACATCTAAATAAATAACGTTCTGCGTATTACAATCAGCATAACCTTTTAACAAATACTTTGTCCTGTCTTGGGGTGAGTAAATACATTTTCTCGCATGATGTATCTACAACCCTTACACTGGCGGCATATATGTGTACCTATCCATTGTGTAGATAGTGTTCAAGTATTGCCCAGACCCGGTTCATGGCATAGCCTATCTTTTAAATTTGTATTCCTTCTAAAGCTAAAATAAGGTTGCGGGCCAACCACAATAGCTATCTTATTATCTGTTTGTAAAATTTTCCAATTATGCTTGATTATATTACAAATGCCCTCCCCCCCACATCATTACTGTATGTGAGGAACATATGGACCCGTTAATTTTTCTATATATCTACTTTTTCTCCATTTTTATTCTGTCTCCTGGAGAACCATGGTCTGACCATGCTATGCCTGTGGGCAATATTGCTTCCTAATGCCTTTTCAACATATTCCAGTTTATAACCCCTTTTTTACAGATTAGATTCCAAGGTACTTATTTCACTTTCAAACTTATCATTGGTACAAAGATGCGAGATCCTATGTACCTGCCCTTTTATAATACTACCAAATGTGTGTCTGGAGTGAATGCTGTCAAATGACAGCAGAGTGTTCTGCCAACATGCTTTCCTATATAACGATGGTTCAAAAACACCCTCCCTATCCTTGCTAATATGAACATCTAAATAGTCTATAACAGTTTCAAAAAAAGTCAATGAAAATCTGAAGAAATCCGTGGTAGACTCCAAATATTCTACAAAGTATATCAGCTAATTTTTTGTTCCCTTCCACAAGAAAAACACCTCGTCTATAAATCTGGTATAAAATCCAAACAACGCCTGCCATTCATGCCGTGCATTAAATATAACTAAATCCTCCTAGTAAGCTAAGACAAGGTTCGAATATGATTTAGCACAAGGTGTACCCACTGCGACACCTTGTCTTTACCGGTAGTATCTCCCTTGACACATGAAAATGTTATTCTCTAATACCATCCTTAGTAACTTGCAAATTCTCTGATTATCATCATGGTCAAAGCCTGCTTTTTCTAATAATATATTCTCAATTGCCTTTAAGCGATAATCATTATTTATAACTGTAAAAAGGTTATTTACATCTAATGTGACGAACATATAACTCTGGCCACTTTCTTTTTGCAAGTACTCATATAAGGAATTCAAAAACTCGGATGTGTCCTTTAATATTCTGGAGAATAACTGTAGTACTGGTTTTAGGGCAAATTCTACCCAAATAGATATTTTCTGTCACCCACCCCTTCCAGAAATAATGGGTCTTAGGGGTGGGTTCAATATGTCTTTATGTATCTTTGGGAGGGCCTTAAAAATGGGCACAACAGGATGGTCAACCAAAACAAATTTCAGCGTTGTCTCATCTAATAAACAAAATTTGTGCATATTAATTAAATACTTCTTCACCTTGTCTGCAACCACACTTGATATGATTGGTAAAATTGGGCAAAAGGTCATATCATCTTGTAGTAAAAATAGCATTCTATCACAATACAATAGCCCCCCTTATATGCTTATTTTATTACAATGCGCTCATCCTCACATAATAAATCCAAAGCCTCTCTCTGTTGCATAGTTAAATTATGATATTTGTGTCTTTTTTTACTCTGTAAATATTCGGCTAATTCCTGCTCACATACGTTTAAAAACATTGTCATAGTAGGATGTAGCATCAGTACAAATACACTTGGCTGTCTTAAAACATATTCTGTTGAATTACCATCATTGCCAAGCATTTCCCTATGCATGACATTGTGAGCGCAACACATAATGTCCACATTCACTTGACAATAATCCAAACCTACACTGGGTACGAATGTTAAGCCCTTATTTAAAACAAATAATTGTTCAGCAGATAAAACAATTCCTGACAGATTATACACAATGTTAAATTCGCTGCCTTTTCTGATCCCTGTTGCGTGATATACTTTGTTCCCGTGAATATTTCTTTTTTACTAGTACTGGGAGCATAGGAAAAGTGACATTGTTCTTTTCTACAGAAAATTTTGGTTTTGATGCAGGACATAATTAGTGTACTTAGCCACTATCGATCTATCTTGAAAAATCTATTGGACCAGTTTTGAATTTAATAACGCATATTTTAAAAGATGCCAAGCAGTTTTTGAAAGATCTAGTTTCCTATATGGAGAAGTCTACAGTTAATAATACTACATATTTAGTAACCATGGATGTTATGTTCTTGTTTACTGTCATTCCTAATGATGTTGGTATCAATAGTATAGAACAATTTTTGACATCTTATACAGAGTTAAGCATAGATAAAATCAGCTTGATTACCACTTTATTGAAAATGGTTTTGGAAAATAATATATTTTTATTTGAAAATACTTTTTATTGGCAGAAGTATGGCATAGCGATGGGCACATATTGTGCCAATAGCTATGCCAATGCTGTGATGGCTATATGGGAACAGAACTATATACTAAATGGTCAGTATAGTGATCATATACTTTTCTATCATAGGTTTGTAGATGATTTATTCTTTGTATGGGATGGATATGCTGAACAATTTAATGACTTCATAGTCTATATTAACAATACCACTACATACATTCATTTCTCTTCTGAGATTTCCCTAGTTAGCATCAATTATCTGGATGTTAATGTTATAAAAGAAGATGATAAAGGTTGCATATATACACAGTTGTACAGGAAACCATGTCACTGTAACCATCTTCTTCATAGAAAGAGCATGCATCCATATTTCAAAATGTGGTTCACAGTCAAACTTTTCGAGCATCCAGACTTAGTGTACACAATTAGGATTTTATACAGCAAACAGAAAAGTTAAGTAAGGCATTTTCAAAAAAGAGGCTATAGCTACAATAAAATAGATCAGAATATCAGGTATCAGAATATCAGGTTAGTTAATGGTTTGAGAGAAAGTATAGCTAAACATTATTTCTCAAGTGGAAATCTCACTGAAATTGGAAATACTAAACTTCAAGCTGTGAGAGAAAGGAAGTTAAAGGTTCCTATGTTTTATTCTAAGGATGCTAAATTGTTTAAAAGTGTTATTAAGAAGCACTAGAATGTTTAAATGACAGATAAGGACATTAAAAAAGTGCTTGATTCTAGACCAGGCTTTGTATATAAGAATATGAGGTCAATGAAAAGATGCCTTTGCTATCCTAAAAGTAAGAAAGTTGATCTTGAGTTAAAATATACCACCCCTGTGACAAATGTTTTGCATGTAAATATATTCATGCAAAGAATATGTTTATACATCCTGATTATGGTAAAACATATACTTTTAATGTTCATGCAACTTGTGGCTTAGAACATATAGTATATCTTGCACAATGCACATTTTGTGCATGTTTCTATATAGGAAAGACATATAGGGCACTTAGAGATCACATAAAGGAACATATTTACCACATTACTAAAAGGATTGATGCTAGTGCACCTTCTAAACATGTAAAAGCCACTAATAACACACACACATTTTTATTTATGGCAATAGGTAGAACATTTGAGGATATTAGAGAGGGTGATATTAGGAATATTAGAGAACAATTAGAGGCTAAATGGATAGTTAGACTTAGAAGTGACTATGGGCATGGATTGAATGACAGAGTATCTATTAGGCCTAAGCTAAAAAGTAGACCTCTATGTTGGTAAATATGCTAGATGGTATTACATATACATTTAATTTTAATTATTTTAAGAGGTTAATAAGTTTTAATGTATATGTGTGATGTATAGATGTTTGTAAGTGCCAGATGCAATAAGTATTTTCTGATATTTTTCATCTATGGTGATTTTTGTGTTGTTCAGTTTAACCAATAATTAATAGTAATCATGTGATTCACTAGATAAAATAAGAGTATTTATAGAAGGTTACACTTTCTTTGAAATACATCTGAAGAAGGAGAGTTATCTGCAAAAGCGCTTATTGTCTATGTTTTAATAAAACTATTTTAAATACTGGAGCTTTCTGCCATTCTTGGGTCCCCTAGTTTATTAGGAGATGTTTGCATTTTTATTTTTTGTGGACCTGAGTTCTGGACAAGGATTGTGGTCGTTGCTGCTTGTATAATGACTTATATAGTTTCAGTCAATAGATAAAGTATTTTTTCTCTTCCTGGAGTCAGGGTGGAGGGAGTTAGTGAATGGTCCTTATTGGATGTAATCTGAATTCTATGAATGTAAAATAAAAAAAAAAATGATTTCAAAATATCAATAATAATATTTGCAAAAAAAAAAAATTAAATCATAGCACAGACCTACACTTGACAATCCCATCTGTAATTCCTGTAACTTTAGATAATGAAAAAGGATTGTTTTTATTTTTTTTCTATAAGTCTGGCAGTTGGCCTATGGTACAAGGTTTGATTCCCTCACCCCTTTTTATCAACAGTGCAACCTTGAGCAAGTTACTTAGCCAGACAGTCCTTGGTGGATGCTGGGAATTTGAAGTAACTCCTCAATAGTCCCCTGGACTTCAAGTCTTGTAATGACCTATGAGTCATCATCCCTGATTAATGTAACTGAATTTGTGAGAAGGATGCATCAAGAATAATGCCGTTCTTTAAGAAAAAATACATTTTGCTAAAATCGGCTTCTGGATTTTTTTTTTAAAGAAAAAAAGTGTAGCTGGTGAGAGATACATAGAAATGTGTCCCCTTTGCTCCTTTTTTGACTGCTGCCTCTGAGATTGTCAGATCTTGCAGAATGAAATATATTGGAAAATTTCTGTTGATCCTGGAGTAAAAGTGCTATTATAATAAATCATCCTTTTCATCATCTTCAGGAAACAAATTCGGTGAATTGAAGTTTATAGATGGTCACTCAAAAAACTGTTTAATTTCAGGAAACAGCAGGAGAAGGGGATTGTACTGTGGTCAGAAGAGCCAGATATTCCTCTATGCTTTCTAAAATGTTATAAATACCTAAACAGTGTTCAATTTATGTATCACTGGGACTGTACGGGGGGGGGGGGGGTTACAATCTTTATCATATACCTAAAATAGTTGACTGAATTCCTATTACATTTTTACTGCTTCATTACTTCTCTGCCTTGCAGGTTTCAGTGCCTTTCAACTTGACTATATAAATGTCATTCTACTTTGCACCACCCTCATACAGTCTTTTATGGCTTGTCTTAGGAAGCTTTGTTTGCATCTTCCTTAAGAATTTAGTCTCTGCTTTATATTGTAAAATGTGAAGTGAGGATTAATGAACATTTGGAGATTCATAGGTTTGGCAAACAAACTCAAAGCCTATTGACAACTGAAGGTCTTGATATGGGTGACCATGTACTCGTTTAGTTCCTTCTTGAAGGTACTGATTGATAGGCTGAAAGGGGGATTTAACTTGACAGGCACTGAAGTATTCATTTATTTATTTATTGGTTTGTTTGTTTTTGTTTACACAGAAAGTCCAACTGGGTAATGCCCATTTTCAGAGGAAGCCTGGGGAGAAAAGCTCCACAGTAGTTAATATGAAGAAACATAGCACAAAACAGAAAGTATGTGCTCTGCATACAAAAATAATTGTTTGAAAGTTGAACATTTAAAATATAACATTTTAGCCAGAAAGTGAAAAAGAAGAACACTGCATGATTTGTATAATGCTAACAATTTTTAAAAGAGTAAGATGCTAGCACAACATCAAAGGAAATAGTACAGCCTTGCAATATACATGTTTCAGCAGAAATTGTAAAGCTTTAACTGAATATGTGTTTCCAGTAGACTGTAAATAGGTAGGTAAGTGTTTTAGGAGTATTAGAAGTCAAAACAGAAAGTGGCATAGAAGATAAGTCAAAAACAATTAGAGAAAGAATAGGGTCTATAAAGGAAAAAGTGTTAAAAGAAAGGAAGGAAATCAATTAATGGATTAAACAGTGAAATGGGTAAAGTATTGTTAAGAAGAATGGATAGGCTATAAATTGAGTACAGTGGTGAGAGGAAAGTTACAGGGTAAGGGTATGAGGGAGATGAAATTTCAGTGAGATGGAATGGAAAGGTTATGAGATGATTTATAATACGTAGGAATGAGGTGAGTTGGACATATTTTGAAGTTTGATGGGAGAAGTCTACTGAGGAGAGTTAAGTTATTGGAACAATACCAATGTGGGAAAAAAGACTAGCTTAGACAGCAGGAGGAGCAGAAGCAGGTTTGATTTAGGTGCTGTTTACATTTTGAAATGGTTTATGTCTTCTGTTTAAATATGTAAGGGATTTGCTCCAGAATTTAGAAGTTTGTTGCTGGAGGGAAGGTCTCTGGTAAGAAAGTAGTGCATTAGAGTGTTCTGTAATACTGGGCAATTATCAGGAGACTGTATGAGGTTGTATGCGGTGATTACTTGTGATAAGGAAAGTTGGTTTGAGAGTTCAAGACAATTTAATTGTTTTAATAATTGCCATGCTTTCATGTACCTGTTGCAAGTGGCTATTATATTCATGACCTGGTGAACTAAATAACATTGCCTCTCCTTTTCCAAGGGATTGTGGCATAGGGGGTTCCTATCCCACCCTCTCCTCCTGAGTATAGTAGGCCCATCCTACACTTACTAGTCCTAGTAGGTGACACTGAAGATAATCGAGCAAAGGTCACCTAGGTCACACATAAGGGCTTTATATTATACGCCAATGCAGCTGTCAGGGGGTGTCATTTTTGATATAAACAAAAGGAGGTAACAGAGAGAGAGACAGAAAGCAAGAGGGGTGATGTAGTAATCTGGACTGAAAAAGCAGGCTGAAAGGGATAGTATGATACAGTATGAAAAAGAGAGATGACGATAGAATAAGCAGCTAAGTAAAGGAAGCTGACATAGGGGTGTGTGTGTGTGTGTGTGTGTGTGTGTGTGTGTGTTGTGTGTGTGTGTGTGTGTGTGTGTCTACACCAAATCCCTTACAGATTCTATACGTTCAAGATGGCCAGCAATGGAGAAGTTGGCAGTCAGCAGCAGAACAGCAGAGTATAAGAAAAGTAGCCCAACAGCACTAATAAAGTACAAGTCCACAAGGCATTAGGCAGCTCCAACTTGTCGGCCACTAACATTAGGGTCACACAGTGAAGCATGTTTAACATGGAGCATGAGGTAATCTCCATTTATGGAACCATGGTTAATCACTTTAGTCAGTGACAACCAGCTAGCTTAGCTTGCTATACCTCCAATCTAGTCACCGATGCATTAATTAAATAAAGAAGACAAATTTGAATATGGCAGGTAGTAACACTCACACTGCCCAAAATGCCTATATCACTCAGCAGGTAAAACACTACTTTTTTATTTCAGTATGCCTTCTAATTTTCCAGTTGATGTCTACAGGCCGTCAGGACTCCTGCAGTACACCAATTCACCATGATCAAAGGAAATTGCACACGTTCCTTTCCAACTTATCCTGGAAGACACCTTTCATGAAAAGGATCCGTTGACTTCTCAGGGTTCAGTATTTAATGGCTACTGCTTATGAAAAGCTGAGGACTAGGTCCTTGTGTGGTGGGTTACACAGCACAAGGCTATCATCCATGCAGTAAATGGGTATTCTGTCCTATCCAGTGATGGAGTATACAAGGGCATTAGGCCTGTACAACATGCTTCCTCAATAAGTCTGGGGTCTCAAGACAGTCTCTATATGACACTATGATCACCTTGTCATTGTTAATTTGCTTTTACTTGCTGATATAAATATCAGGGATGTTGTTTACATTTCTCCAAATAAGAATGTTGCTGCTAGTTGTAAGTATGGGTCATTATAACGTCAGGAACAAATGTTTCTTTACCTTCCAGCATAAAGTGACTGCGGTTTGGTCCCATCTCGGTATTTTATCCTTCTATAAGCCCACATAGTACATTTGTTACTTCACAGTATTTCAATTTATAACATTAGAACAAATAAGGCTGGCATGTTCAACTGCTGAGTACATATTCTGTCCCTCACTTTTTACCCTGCATAGGACTAGTCTATGTTGAGTTGCATACCCCTAAATATACTTCCTATTACATAAAAAGTGGCAAGAATATTTACCTTTAAAATATTATATAAAAAGTGTCAACAATATTTACAAAATAAAATATTTTAACAGAAAAACTTACTGCTGCATTTTACCTACCTATGTAGATTTCTTCATCAACTGTTTAGTGAAGATTAAGTTTAACAATCTACATCCCTGGAAGGCTTTAATGAATGTTTAGGTTTGTATATTAAATCTAGGCAGCTGATCTGAAGAGATCATTTGTAGCTCAGCCAATGCAATTTCTACTTTATGCCGCCCCTTTCCAAAAGGAACTGTAGGTCACCCCGGGATATATTTACAGTTACCCATTCACCCATCTAGGTTTTGTTTGACGATGGATAGAGAGCTCCTTTCTTTAATATGAAGGAACAACTGTTCCAGAGGAGAGGAATTCTTTGGGAGGTTATCTATCCCACTAACAAGTACTGCTTATATTGGAGTGGAGGTCAAGGTCTCTTTTGTGGGTGTTTATGGTTTTGCTGGTTTAGTGAAAAAATAGAAGGTCATGCAGGACATGGTCATTTGAGGCCTTGCATGCTAGGCAGAGGTCACCCTGCAGGACTATGTGTAAAACAGAGAATACAGATAGAGCGTTAATTCATTCTGCATAGTTCACAGAACTCAGGTGCTTGATTTTCTTTGTGAAGAAGCACCAAGGGTCTTTCAAGCTAGATGATGTATCTAGATAGGCACATATCGAAAGAAGCATCATATTCCACTATGGGCTTAATAATGGAGAAGTACAGAAGAATGATGAAATTCCTGAACCTAGAAGATATATATTTGGTGAAGAGATGGGGTAAGCTGAAGGATTTTTTTTTTTAAAGGCCATGGATACACAATGATCAAAGGAGACCTCATTGTCTACATAATTGACCAAGTGTCTAATAACTACTAATTTTCAGGTGGTGTCACTTATTTGAGAGGTACATGGGTGCTCATCTTTTGCAAAGGGCATTATATGCCACTTTTTAGGTTCATAGGTGTGTACTAGGCTAATGGCCCTGGAACCTTTAAAAGCCTAGCCCATAGGCTTACCCTTGCATCATGTCACCCGACCTTAGCTCCTAGTGCCTCTGTCGAGTAGAGCCACTGGAGTGATCCCCGGGTGAATTTTCTATTTTCCATCCACCCATCAAGATTCCTCTTGAAGAGGGCCAGTGAGGTGCTCTGCCTGACATGTATGGGAACTCTATTCCATAGCATGGGCAGTCTCTGGGTTATGAACCTGTCCCTCCAGCATGTTGTGTTAATTATGGTAATGAGGTTGAGGTCTCTTGAGCGTGTGGTGCGGAGGGATTGGGATTTCTTTAGATGTAGCATTTCTAACAGGGCTGGGTCAGACATGGCTTTGTAAGTTGAACAGAAATCGCCTCTAAGTATGCGGTATGGGACAGAAAATAGTTGGAGTTTTTTGAGTCTGTCCATATAGGACAAATGTTTAAGGCCTAGAATCCTCTTTGTGAGGTACTTTTGTGGCCTCGCCAATTTTTGCAGGTGTCTAGTGAGGTACATGCCAAATGGGGCAATGTACTCGATGATTGGCCTAACGAAGGAAGAGTAGAGGGAGACAATGACATCTTTCTTCCTGAATGCAAAACTCTTAGTAATGAGATGTGCCACATAGAAGGACTTTTTGACCACAGTGGCAATGTGCTGGTCAAAAGAGAGGTTGCTGTCAACCTGTGTTCCTAGATCTCTTATAACACCTTCTGTGTTCAGTGGACTACCATCGATGTGGTAATTCAAGGGAACCGGGTTTTTCCCAAGGGGGATGACAAGACATTTTTTGGCATCAAGCTTAAGGCCATGGTTCTGGCACCAGTCGTTGGTCTCATTGAGACCTTTCTGTATGTCAACATTACTTGGAGAGTTAATAATAGCTCCCAACTTGCAATCCTTAGAGTTTAGGTTTAGAACATTTTCCTCAATATTAATGAGCTCTTTAGTGGAGAGTATGTCCCCCAACCACAACTTGCTGGGGTCTGTCTCTAAGCCAGTTTGTTATCCAACAGAATACATACAGACATGCAATTAGTTTCATTAGCTTGTCTGCAATGCCTGAGTAGTATGTAATGCTACTAAAGTCCTTGGTCATGTTAAGGTATACTGTGTGTACTGATTTTCCCTCATCCAAGGTCTTAGTGACTTTTTCAAATAAAGTCACAAGGTTAAGCAGACAGGGTCCTCCTATTACAAACCCAAAATGGTTTTGGAGGATGGATATTAAGCTTCTAATATCCTTGTTTATTAGGCCCATAACAGTGCATTCTACTATTTTACATATGAGACTGGTAAGTCATATTGGTCAATAGTTGCCAGGATCAGTAGCGGAGGCACCCCACCCTAATGGACAGGAATGGCCACAGTTGTTCTCCACACATCAGAAAATAAAACAATTGAGTGGCTGAGATTGCACAAATTTAGGAGCATTTACATGAAACAGTGCTTCCCACTAACAAAATACTTCATCACATCAGATTTTCAGTTCCCACAAAACTGGTGTTTTTAATGTCTGAGATAGCCTTTAAAACTTACTCAGAGGGGGGCGTGGCCAAGATGTCAGAGTGAGTGCAGCAGTTCTTTGTTGCTCTGTCTATAAGTTTTTATTTCTGACAGGATTTATTTGGAATTTTTTGAAGTACATTGGAGAAAACTACCTATAAATATTCTCTTTATCACTGTGGATTACTCGAGGAAGAAAAAGTAACAATTTTTCAGTGATTTTTCTCACAAAATTCCTGTCAGAATATTAGCAGCTATATAAAGATACTTGAAATATGAGTCATTCAAAGTCATCAGCTCAAGACAGCTCTATGAAAAAAAAAACTGCAGACCATAATTACAAGTATACAAGACCTTTCTACTAAAATGGACAATCTAAAAAACATCATGGAAAATATGAAAAAAGAGAGTAAAAAGCAAATTCAAGACTTAAAAGAAATTATTTCAAAGCACTCAGATCAAATAACCAACACAGAAGAATCTCTAAGTGACATAGATGGAAGACAGATAGAGAATGACAGTCAAATAAATTTCCTATTGAAGCAAAACAACTTATTAATTGAAAAAGTGGAAGATCTGGAATCAAGGTCAAGGAGGAACAACATTAGAATTTATGGAGTTCCTAAAAGACAGAGGGAAATAATATGATTATTTTCCTGAATAATTGGTTACCTAAAGTACTAAACCTTCCAGAGTCACTTTCTTACGGAATTGAAAGGGCTCATAGGTCTTTATCAAATCCTTCTGTATCAAAAAATCCAACTTCAGTAAGATCCATCATAGTTAAGTTTTTGTCAACACAGGATAAATATCTGGTGTTAAAAACTGCCTGGATGAAGAGCCCCATTCAAGAAAATGGAAGAGTTATTAGATTTGATAATGATTATACATCTGTGACAACAGCAAAGAGAAAAGCATGTGTTCCCCTCATTAAAGACCTTAAGAAAGCCGAAATAAAAGCCCAAATACTCTTCCCTGCTAGATTAAAAGTCATACTTCCAGATGGTCAGAAAATCTTTAATAATATTGAAGAAGCAACAGAATTTGTCAAAAAACATAACTTACTGGACAAAATTGAAGATATGGAACTTTCTACTCCAAGTCTAAAGAGGCAAGCTACTAATGGCAAAATAACAGCAAATGATAAATCCACAAAAAAGCTTAAAGGGAAGTAAAGCATAAGTTTCTAATTTCCAGCGGTTATTCTTCTTTGTGAATAGGACAAATAGTGCAAAATATGAGGTAAGATTTTAAAATAAATATTTACAACTATATATAACTAACTCTTCTTCCTCCTTTTATAGTAATTACTCTTATTATTATATAGGTAATTACTTTATGCCATTTCTCCTTCCGTTGCTATGAGGTTTTTATCCCCTATATAGAGTATAACATAAATAAAAACAAATGGTTTATAAGCACATAAGATCTTGTCATAATCTTACAAAATCGTGATTCAATGTTTTATTTAAATTATTGGTGCGCTGAGTGCAGTTAGAATAATATTAAGCTTCCGTTTAGAAATAGTTTATGTGTCTTTGTTCTGTAACCTTAATACATTAAATAGAGCTGCAGTAGCTTTAAATGTTGGAACTAGGACTGCGGACACCTACACAGTCTGTCAGGAAGCTTTATGGGCTTTAGATTGATTAAATGGAGGGCATTGTGTGTTTTTTTCTATTTTCTTTGTATTTATTAAATTAACTATGAGAGATGTTTTTGGGAGAGAGAGTGCTTTCTAGAGAAGGACGGTGTGTGATTTTAAAGGAAAAAATTAATAGCCGCATAGTGTTGCCCTGTTTAACCTGTTTTTCTATTTTACATGCTTTTTTACAACTCATGAGCGCACGAAAGCTAGGAAAGCCAAAAATAACTGAAAAATGCTATACTTACCTCGTGCATGCAGTTCATATTTGAATACAAAGCTTCAAGAGAACCAAATCACAAGCTATTCATTGCTCCATGGTTTTGAGACTGGCACTCTTTGTAAGAACTTCTAGTGATGACGTAATTGTTCTCTGAGCTCCGGTCGCACATAAGAAACAACTGCGACAGATGATAAGGTCGTAGCAAGGAAGTTTTGCTGCTGAGACATTTAAAATGCTCTTCAAAGTAGTTCTTTGACTGTAAGTTTATAATTTCCTAACAAAATGAATGCTTATAAGTTGTTCTTGATGCCAGAGACTAGAATTAACAACATATATACTGGAAACTGTTGTAGTTGCAGTTTAATTCAGTATTCAAGGCACAACTATCACTCATTGCTTCTTAGCATTGTTGGGAATTGTTTGTTTTCTAAACTTATTAATGGTGTGATATACATGTTTAGTCATAAGGTGAACACTGATTAATTATATGTAGAAATAAAATAATTTGCAAACGAAGAGTAAAATTGAGCATGAAGAGAAAATTTACATTTCTCTATGCATAACACAGATACTTTAGCTATAATGCAGCTTCACTAGATATTTAATGTAAGGTAAATGTAGCTGACTGAAGAGAAGGTTGGAAAACATTGAAATAGTGCACTCCTTTATAAGTTACAGATAATTTTTTAAAAAAAGGACAGGTCTAATATTGTCACATGTTAATAAGCTGAGGTAAACACAGCTATCTAACACATAAACATCTAAAGGTTTTAACTAAAAGGAATTGTAAAAAGAACATTACTGATATTTCTCCATAAGTTACTTATGGGGAATCATACTTGAAAGTCCCTTCACACATGTTTTATATCTCATCCCCAAGAATCCTAGTTTAAACATATCTCTTTTCATGTGAGCGCTGATATATTAGGAATGTTATTTGAATAATAGGAAATTGTTTATTATTTTCATGGATAATTCGCATCCAGGCATCCCTAAAATATAGAAGGATATGGTAAAGTAAGTTGATTACATAGTTCACATAGTATTAAATAATTGATTTTAAGCAAGTACAGAATATAATAGAAAGTGTTGAATGAACAAAACAAAAAGCTGTTTAAGGAATAACACATATCTAATTACTTTACAAGCAGCAAATACATGTATTATCTGATCATTATACTAAATATGTCACCAGGCAATGTTGATCTGTGCTTTTGCTAATAGCAGTGATATTGATAACAGTGAGGACTTGAATGAATACACTTCTGAAATATCAATGTTAGAAAGTTGTATAAATGGCTTATTAATGGAACAAAAGGGGATGAATGCGACGGAGAAGGGTGTTTAAAGTAAGTTTATCACATTAAATAAACTTAAAACACTCACAATAGTTTAATAGCATAAATTTCAAAATATTGGTCATATTTTGCTGAGATCATATACATATAGCCCATAAACAAAATGTATGGAAGGAATAGCTGAGAGGGGAATGGGTGATAGAAGAAGAATGGAGAAGGTTTTCATGCTTTAAATATATAATTATATATTTAATACGTAGTGTCATTTCAAATCATATACTTAAACTGGATATACACTCTTTATTCACAGTTTAATCTATACTAGGAAAATAATATATTTTTCAACTTAATGAAAGATTCTGATCTCTTATATTGCTTTTGAAGTTAAGCTTACATATGTTGGTTTACGAGAACATAATCCTGTTACTTTAACATAGAGATGTTTGTCAAACATGAATATTTATTGCATGACTGATTTTATTTGTAGTTTGTAAAATACTTAATATTTCATCACATATCTTGAGATGTTTTGCGCTTTAATAGCTAAACATAATGCTACATAATATTGAATAAGTCTAACTGTACACCTAATTATAAGAGGACAGAAGCAGCAATATTAAGGTTGATTGGTTGTAGGACTGTTAGTGGTGATGGCTAAGATGATGTTTTCATCAAGCCAGGAAATTAGGTTTCCATGTTTAGTTTTGTGTATAGTTATATATGTTATGATTTTTTATTCTTTTTTATTTACTTGCTCATAACTAAATTCAATAGATATATCTGTATCATTCTAAATGTTCTCTTATAAATGTATGTCTTTAAATGTCAATGGCCTTAATAACCCTATCAAAAGAAGGAGTATAGCTTGATATTTGAAACTGAATAAAGTAGATATAGGGTTTTTACAGGAAACGCATATTGTTGGCAGGGATCTAGATAAATTATCTTTTACTTGATATATGGTCCTTGTAGAGTCCCACTACCAAACCAAAAGAAGAGTCACGATGATACTATGGAGAAAAACATTACCAATGCCTAAAGTCATTGATACTTACTCAGCCAAGAATGGCATGTTATGCCTGGCAGTTCTGGAGATAAACAAAAGATATGTAACTCTTGTAAATTCTTACTGGGTACCTGGTTTTGGAGCAGTTACAGCAAAAAATCATCTAGAGTTAATAATTTCCAAATCCAAAGGAGAAATAATACACACAGGAGATTTCAATTGCCTTCTCACTGAAAAAGATACTACTAAAAATGATAAATTTAGAATTTCCCCTGCAGCTAAAACGTTAAAGAATTTTATCAATGTACTATGTCTTAGGGATATATATGATTTAAAAGAAAAACACTCAGAGTACACCCATTATTCATATAGGTATGGTACACAAACAATAATTGATAAAGTACTAGTTACTAACAATATATTTTCTAAGGTCCAAGAAGTGCTAATTAGTTTATGCCCATTATCAGATCATAATGCCTTATTTTTTAAGGTTAATATCATGCCTAAAGACTTAATAACGTGGCAAAGATTACCTGTCTACACTACTACACTTAATGGTTTTAAAAAATGGCTTCTTGGTGAAATAAAATTCTTTTCAGACATCAATAATAATAACGAAACTTCAAAGGTTATACTTTGGGATTCACTAAAATCTTATGTATATGATAATATCAAAAATTGGTATCTAAAGAAAAGAAAACAATGGGAAAACGAATTAATACAAATACAATTAAACATAGACGGGATAAGGAAAAGTTTAAACACCAAGGACATAAAAACTAATTCTGAACTTAAAATATTAAATACTAGATATGCAAAAATTGTAAATCATAAAGTGGCAATAAATCTAGAAAAATTCAAAATTCAATCTTATTCAGTGAACCCCAAAAATGTACATAGGTTGGCAGTTAAAGCAAAAAATTTAGCTAGACTTAGTCATATAAAAGAAATTACTGATACTACAGGAGTTAAAACAAGACATGTAATGGAACACAAAGAAATTCTGGAGGTCTTCAGATTATATTATGAGAAGTTAAATAATACAAATAGTGACTCTGCAAACAATATGCTTACGTGTAATTTTTTGAATGAAAATATCAACAGAAGAGTAACAAAGGAACAAAACGCTAATTTGCTCAAACCAATAACATTAAAAGAAATTAAAGAATGCATTCGAAATCTTAAAAACAATAAGGCACCTGGATTAGATGGGATTATAGGAGAAATATATAAGTTGTTTCCAGAGGACACCTTAAAGACTTTAGAGGCAGCCTTTGAAGAATTTAGGAAAAATAAAAATATATTTCCTTCATGGAAGTATGCTATAATATCTCCCATTCTAAAGCAAGATAAAGACCCTAAATTAGTATCATGATATCAACCTATATCTCTGCTAAATGTAGATTATAAAATTTTTACCTCTATACTTGCTAAAAGATTGAATCAATTCATCACCAAAATAATAGCAGATGATTAAACAGATTTTATTTTGAATAGGAAAGTTCAGGACAATGTCATCAGACTTTTAACCCTAATAGACGTTGCGAATAAAAAGAAAAAAGAACTATCAATTATTAGTTTAGATATAGAGAAGGCATTTAATTCTTTATCTTGGACATACCTATTTAAAGTCTTGGAAGCAATCAATTTCTCCACAGATTTCATAGAACTAATAAATAGCTTATATAAAAACTCTTTGTCGTATATTAAAATTGGGGCTTTTTTATCTAATAAAATTCAAATACTAAAAGGAACTAAGCAAGGTTGTCCTCTGTCACCTTTGTTATTTGCATTGTCAGTAGAAACATTTGCAAATTATATAAGAAATAATAACAACATAAACAGCTTTATTGTTAATTCAAACTATGCTTCTAAAATACAATTATTTGCTGACGATATAATATTAACCATAGGAAATCTAGATTCCTCAATAACACAAATCACAGCAGCTATAGGGCATTTTGAGAAATCAGGTTTAAATTTAACAGCAATAAATCTGAAACATTATTAGTAAATAAAAATTAAGTTCTGAATGGAGAAAACACAGTAATTTTAGTTAGGGAAATGACACTCAAGTATCTAGGTGTGTATATAAAACCTAATTGGAAAGAAATCATAAAAGTCAATTATAGAAATTTGTTAGGTATAATCAAAGAGTATACAAACAAATGGAATAAAATGTTCTTTACTTTTGAAGAAAAGTTAACATTAATAAAAATGTGTATTCTCCCAAAAATGTTGTTCCTTATTCAAACCATAATTATTAGCCCTCCAAAAAAATAATAAAACAGCTCAATTCACTTCTAATTAAGTTTTTATGGTTCCCACAAAAAACGAGAATAAAGTATGATTGGCAAAATAGAGATTGGGAAAAAGGTGGAATTGCATTCCCAAACTTAGAACTCTATGCTGAATCAGTTATAATTCATATCATAAGCAAGTGGTTAAGTAACAAATATACTTCACGCTGGAAAATTTCTACACATGAATATTCTACTATCCAATGCTGATGAGGCAATAAACAATGACATTTTTACTGAAAATATTTTTTTTTTAGTGGTGAAGGACTCAGTATATAAAGAAAATAAATATGAAAAGCTACCACATTGTATCAGCTATATACTAAACAATTTTAGGAAAATTATACACAGAAACTGCATAACAAGACATTTTTCAATATTAATGTTCCCAATAGCATTCACAAAGAATTGTCTAGACTCTTTTAATATGAATAAACAATGGACTAAATTACTGGCACCATTTCCTAAGTACAAATAATATTCATGATACTACAAGCCTTTTAGCAAGGTATAACACAAATCAAGATAATTGGTTAAATATTCAAATTTTCAGGGAACATCTAATAAAGGAATTTAAAATGAGCCAAGTGACTAATAATTTATTACAGCCTAAAATAATCTTTCTTTTATGTGAATCAAATTCATCACAATTTAACATGGGGTTCTTTTTATCTAAGATTTACAAGACATCAAGAGCTGACTTAAAACAACCTGAAGACTCTTTATGGAGTTATATAGAAAGTATGAACAGATTTAATTTTTCCAAAAATGATAAATTATTAACACTCAGGTCAATCAATCATACAACATCATCTTCATATTGGAAAATATTTACATGGAAATTTTCACACAGGGGTTTCTTTACCCCACAGAAAATTGCTATAATATCAAATAAAACTAGTCACAATTGTTGGAGATGTGATGAGAGTCTCTGTGCTGATTGGGTACACATGTTCCTTGAATGCAGAGTGATTGTCCCATTTTGGCAGAAATTTAGAGACTTTATGAAGGCATTGTGAACAGACAAGTGTATAATAACAGATGCACTTTTATTGTTTAATGCTCTAATACCAGATTGTATACCAAAGCCACAAGTACATCTTCTCTGGTCTCTTTTGGCAATAGCAAGAAAAATTATCACTTCAACTGGAAAACCAAAATAATTGTATCGTTCACTGAATTTACATTATTGGCCAAAACAGTATGTAATAGAGAACTTTTAACTCTTGCATCTAGAACGACAAGAATGACACACAGAAAGTTATCCTGGATGAAACTAAAAAAGTTATTAGATAAAATGTAATGATTTCAAGCAGAATAGACTAATGTTATGAGCATTTTGTTTTTTGTATATAGTTTTTAATATTTAGTGTTATGTTTATGTATAATTATTTGCTTGGTATAAGAAGTTCATGATTTATGAAAATTAATAAAAAGAAAGTTTTCCAAAAAAAAAAAACTTACTCAGAGGGGATCTTTTCAGGGGAGTGAAGACATAATGTCATGTAAGTAGGAAGTTGTGGAGATGGGGGAAGAAGTTTGTCACTCATTCAGTCAAGATGAAATAGACGATCCTTCGTGGGTTCTGTTCAGCTTTACTACATGCAAACACATCAGGATTGAGGCTTAATAACTTTAACTTCGATAAACTTACAAACAAACTAGTTGTTACACTCATACATGCTCACTCTCTGGCTGCACTCTCAATATGGCACTGAGGCTAGCATGTGCTTGCTATTTATATGCACGTTCAGTCCTTGGAAATGCTTGTTAAATGTGTAACACAGCTCTCTATTCTACATCCTCCCTCTTTGAGAACCGAGTCATGCAATATTAATGACATTAAATGATATGCAATTGATACAAATGATTCTTTGCCATGTAATTATACAGAACTAGATACATACATAAAACTATCTCCAGGCTGCTGTGTATTTGACACTAGGTCTGGAAATATGACCAAACGTGTGACATCGAAATTAGAGTTAGGTTATGCAACTGGGATTGTCTCTGCTGAATTTTCAACCTTAGGTACATTAGGAACATCATCAGAAATGGAAACAGGAGTCAAGACATGTTCTGCAACAAGAACATTGTCTAGACTGCTCTGAGATCTAGAGTCTGTATCACAGGAGCAATGCTGTGATAACGGTTCTGATACAGGAAGTAGATGTCTGCGATTTCTCCTGTACTCCACAACCTCTGATTTCGCAAAACAGGATCTCGGCTCTTCACATATACTTGTTACTTGACCAATCTGGTTGAAACCTTTCACAATTTGTATCCTCACTGTCTCTCCTTCTTTCAATGGACAAATAAATCTGCTCAATTTATCACAACTGGATTTCTGGAAAGGATGCTTTCTGAATAGTTGGGCTCTAATTGTTTTGTTGTTCTTAGCTTTAGGCCTCAACAAACTGGAACTGATAGGCAGAGTTGTTCTGGTTTGCCTAGATAGATGTCTCTGAGCAGGCAAGCCAAGTATATCATCACGGGGTATGTTTCTGAGATTGAGTAAATTCAAAAAGACATCAGTATTATCATGAATAATTGCTTTGCACTCTGCACTGCATGTTCAGCTTGTCCATTTGACTCTGGATATTCTGGACTATTAGCAACATGTACAAAGTCCCATTCTCTTGCAAATTTCTGAAACAACTGACTGGTAAATTGGGTACCACTGTCAGAAACAACTTTGCATGGACTACCATGGACTGAGAAATGACATTTCAACTTGGTGATAGCAGTGGATGTCAGATTAGGTAGTAAATCAATCTCAAATCAGTTCGAATAAGAGTCTACCAATACTAAGTGATGATTGTTCCACTTGAATATATCAGTGGCTACTGCTGACCAAGGTAGATCAGGAACTTGACTTAGGTGAAGTGGTTCTTTTTGCAAATACAGTTTAGTACTATTGCATACTGAACAAGAAGAAAGTACTTTATCAATGTCTTTTACTAGAGAAGGCCAAAATACTAGTTCTCTCGCCCTTCTTTTGGTAGATTCGGAACCTGGGTGACCACGATGCAAAATCTGGATATATTCATGTTGTAAGGAATCAGGAACAACAATTTTAGGACCTTTGAAAATAATACCATCCTCCAGCAATATCTCACCTCTTTTAGGAAAATACGTTTGCTCTTTAGGTGGTACATTAGATTGCTTTGACGGTCATCCAACATTAATCTAGTGGTTGAGCTTTTGTAAAATTGGATAGTTTTTGTATGATATCTCAGCTCATCAAGTCTTGTGGTAGAAAAATTATGCACTTCCATGACATCAGTTAAAATTCTCT
Source organism: Protopterus annectens (assembly GCF_019279795.1). Classification (NCBI taxonomy): domain Eukaryota; kingdom Metazoa; phylum Chordata; order Ceratodontiformes; family Protopteridae; genus Protopterus; species Protopterus annectens. The sequence continues at coordinate 1,156,859,888 of NC_056735.1, read as the reverse complement.
GCATCAAGCTGTTCCGTTGTATTTCTGGGAGATAAGCTATTAGCCAGATAAAGAAGTCTGCCTTTTGTATAGACCATTTGAAGTTGTACTTTTGCAACCTGAGCATCATTCTTTGTAACATCGCAGGAGCTGAATGCATAGGCTTCTTTAAAATAGTGACTAGAGGTTGGTGATCAATTTCAATCAGAACAGTTCGACCATAGATATAATCATGAAACTTGGAACATGCAAATAATATTGCCATAAGTAAGTTCTTTATCAAACTGAGCATACTGCATTTCAGTTTGGGTAAGTGTTCTAGATGCATAGGCTACTGGTCTACCTTCTTGAAGAATAACTGTGCCAAAACCAATTTTGAAGCATCACATAAAAGAGTTACTGGTTTATTGACATCATAGTATCTTAATGTAAGTGGGATAGCAACTTTCCTCTTAAGGTCTTCAAATGCTCTCTGGTGCAGTTCCAACCAATATCTTTGCATGTCAGCTCTCACAAAGGTGCTGTCAATTCACTTGAAGTCTGGTATAAACTTGCCTAAATAGTTGACCATACCAAGAAAACATTGTAGAGCTTGAACATTATCTGGTGCTGACATCTCAACAATGGCTGCTTGCTTGGATGGGTTGGTTGCAAGCCAGTTCTAGTAAATAAATGACTTAAATATGTAACTTCTGGTAATCTGAATTTGCACTTCAAAGGATTGAGCTTTAAGTTCACTTCACGTGCTCTACCTAGAACTTTTTTAAGGTTTCTGTCATGCTCTGCTTTACCATTGTCTCCAATCACTAAATCATCTACTATTAAGGCACAAGGATAACCTGGAAAAATTTGCTCCATTGCAGACTGAAAGACTTCACTTGCAGAATTTATTCCAAATGGCATCATGAGGAATCTATATCTGCCAAATGGACTACTGAATGTAGTCAGTAATGAGGATTTGCTATCAAGCATCATTTGCCAAAATGAACTTTTTGCATCCAAGACAGAACAAACAGTGGCTTTTGGTATTAGGGCTGCGACTTCTTTGACTGTACATATTGGATGATGCAGTCTCTTTAATGCTTTGTTCACGTCTCTTGTGTCAATACATATTCTAATTTCATCTGAACTTTTTTTGTGGGCTGCTACCATGGACATCACCCATTCAGTTGGTTCTGTGACTGGACAAATTACACCTTGCTGCATCATTTTATCCAACTGAGCTTTAACTCTATTCTGCATAGCTATCGTAACTTTTTCTTGCTGGTCTGACTACTGGGATGACCTCTGGCTCTAACTTCATAGAATACACAATTAGAACTTTGCCCAACTTGTCATCAAAAACATCACCATACTCTAAGAAAACAGCTTCAGTAAAATTGGAACTAGGATATGTGCTTATATGATGAACGTCTTTGGTAAAAGAAATCAAATTCCTTCTCAAACTGACTTCACAGGTCTTTGGACTATATAGAATAACAAACTGTAACAGTTCTTGGCCACATAACATGAAAGTAGTACTGAGCCTTTAGTTTAAATGTTTTCATCTCCATGAGCAACAAGTTTCGCACAACTAGCCACAATGAGTTGTTCACCAGTCCTCACCTTAGCAACTGTGTCTGCTGACATAACATTACACTTTGAGCCAGTGTCTACTTTGAGCTTGGTGGATTTACCAATGACCCGGACAGTACAAAACACTTCATTCTTTGACAGCAAATTCACTGCATCAACCTTTTCACCAATCACTGACTGTCTATGCAGAAATTAGAATTGTATCTCTCTATAGGATCAACTTGCTTTTTCAACACACAACTTTACAACTGTGTGAGGTTTACTTTTTTTGCAAAACTTTTGAAAATGGTTCAGTTTTTTACTCTTGTGGCATTTCTGACCAAATGCTAAGCATTTTTCTCTTTTAGACTCATGATTGGCACCACAATTGCGACAGTTAACAATAAAGCTGGATTTGGGTTTTGCTGACTCACCCTTGTACTGAACTGAGCATGCTCTCTTCTTACAACTTGTTGGGAAACTATGGGTTTGCCCTGGATAACACACAGGGGCTGTAGCTGCCATGTGCTTAAGCCTGCTTTTGCTAGCCACGTGTTGCATGCTGTCTACATTTGCTATGGAGCCTGCTGAAACCATGCTCTTATTACTTGCAAGCATACTTGTGTGTCTTTCTGTAACTTCCTGTATTTGACAAATATCAATAGCTTTGCTTAGCATTAAATCACTGTCACAAAGCAAAATCTTTCTAACAGCAGCACTATTAATACTACACACAAGCCTGCCCTTTATCAACTCATCTTTTAAATCACCAAACTGACACGTTTTACCTTTGTTTCTCAGGTCAGTAATATAAGCTGCAAAAGTTTCCCCTGGTTTCTGATCTCTTGTGTAAAACAAATGCCTCTTTAATATAATGTTTGTCTGGGGGTGACACATTTCCCTAAATTTGGGTTTCAAACACTCAGGGTCTTCCCTTAATTTAGCCTGTACAACAATATGACAATTTTCACCTTCTCCCTCATATACTGCTGATGCATACACAAATGAATGCTCTCTTTCAATGGCCTCTGACCCAGCTAGGTTTAGCAAAATGAATGCCCTGGTGCATGCATCTTTGTCAGAATGAGCTGCTGTATGAATATATCGTACTCTTGCTCAACTGTTCTCCAATTCTCTGCAACATTCTGATCAAATACAAGTGGTAACGTTTTTTTTGAAATCTGTCTGCCATATTAACACATACCAGTGAAGCCTTTTGCAAGTATGCATGAACACACACATGTATACATATGCCAGAAATTTATGCCAGTATTTGTAACTATGTCCAATAGCACAACAAGCCTCTGAATAACTAAACATTGCAAAATAAGTTTCTCGGGCACAAAAATACTGTTGAAATTACTGTACTGTAAGACATCACCTCTTATCAGTCAGTATAACAAACATTTTAAATAACCACACTGTCCAAATAAACTGGGCAGAAGAAGCTCAGAATAAGAAACATTTTGAAGTAATTGCACTTTGCGAATAAACAGTACAGCACACTGAAACTTACCCAAAATGGCTGTACTTTGCTAAATAACTCTGTGCAGTGCAAGAGACCCTCTATAATGGCAGCATTTTGTGATCAGACAAACTCAACACAAGAAGCTTTTCAAAATGGCTATATTTTGACTGCACTTCATGAAATGGTTGCACTTTGTACACAAATACACTCTTCATAATAAAGGCACATTAATAACCCCACACTGTAAGCACTTTTACATACTTTGAGATACTTCAAATAACTCCAGTTATGCCTTTTCAGGACTTCTGTCAATTCAAAATAGTAGTTAATGCCAAAACACAGTAACTGGACAAAAAACATGAATTGCCTTGCTTTATTTATGCTTAATGTCCCCTTTTCACCCTGATCATATTAGTTTTGCTCATTTAATCTTTTTTCATGCCCATTATACTTTTCTTGTGCTCATTTTATTCTAAACATGCCTGTTTTGCTTTAAACATGCTTGTTTTGCAATTCCGAGATAATTCAATGTGCTTTTCTGATGCTTGTTTTATCAAATATCTTAATTTCAAACATTTTGTTTAATTAATAAACCTTTTGTGCCTCTCATTTTGTGCCCTTGTAATGCTCCATTTTATCTTTTTTATAAAATAAATTGTTTGTGCAAGTTTTCATGACCTTTTGTTTGTTTCTACTTCTTTTTTGTACTAGGTTATTTTAGTTTATCTTCAATGTTAACTCTGCACCTCATAGCTCTGAAAAGTAGTCTCTGGAATCCCAGTTCTGACACCATGTCACTCGTCCAGTCAGGATGACATAGACGAGCCTTTGTGTGTTCTGTTCAAACAGCTTTATTATGTACAAACACATCAGGCCTGAGGCTTAATAACTTTAACTTAGATAAACTTATAAACAAACTAGTCATTAGACTTATACATGCTCACTGTCAGGCTGCACTTTCAAAATGGCACTGCAGCTAGTGCGCGCTTGCTATGTATATGCATGTGCAGTCCTTGGAAATGCTTCTTAAAGATACAACACAGCTCTCTATTCTACAATGGTTAACCACATGCATCTGCTACTATGTTGGCTATGTCTTCAGGGGATAAGTTGCGTATCAACTCAGTGCCATGCTGGACATTGTTTCTAAGGTTTCTGATAAAGATGCAGGAAGGATTTATGGTTATTCCTGACAATGGTGATTTTCAATTCTTACTTAAACTTGGTGGATTTAGCTTCTTTTCTAAGTTCTTTGTATGCACTAGTGCTTTCTCTACAGAACAGGGATATCACTCAGTGGTGAAGTGGGTGGGGCCTTGTAATGGAAGCATTCCTTACATAAACAAAAACCTTTCTCTACCAAGTCTGAGCCTCATGGTCCACTTACTGGATATCACACCTCAGGAAGCCCTCAAGATGCTAGTTACACAATAATAATACAGTATCTCACTCAAAGTATGACAGCCAGACCTGACACCCTGTAGTATTGTCCCTATGAAAATCTGTTTGGGAGAAGGGTGAATGGCATGTCCTAGCTGACCTGAGACTTCTAAAGGGTGGACAACAGATGGGGAGGGGCAACAAAAAGATACTTCTGCAGCATACTTACTTAACTTTACATACGACTGGTGCTTTTCGGCCTTGCAACAGCATATTTGCATAAATAAAAGCTAATACAGTAATAGCTTCTATCAAGTTATCACTCAAAGTGTATAGAAAATTACATAGTTTGGCCTATGAAGCATCAAAGTGTACAGCAGTTATTCATAAGTTTTATCTACAAGCTTATAACCTAATGACATTTCAGAAGTTCACATTCCATTAGCTTTATGTCTGAGTTTTCTGAAAGCCTTATAATCTTCCAAAGATATCTCTAGTATGTGTAAGAAGGGGACATTTTCTTAACAAAATGGTACAGTTGCAAAGTAAGCAAATCTTTGGGAGGTGAATACTATAACGCCGGTGTTACTCTTTAGTTTTTTTAAAACTAAGGCCAATACTTCTGGTAAGCTTGCCTGACTACATAAGCTAAACAACAGATTTTGCAGACTGAAAGGCTTCAAAAAAGCCAGACACAGGTCACCATTCAAGAATCTGTATTAAACAGACTACCCTATATGGTTTTTACGTCTAAGTTGACTGTATTATTGCAAGTCTCTCCTTTTTTGGAGAAAAAACAAATACTGCACCCTTTTCAAGTTGGACAATTTTTTTTGAGTAGAATAAATAAAAGACTGCATTATACTTCACTACATATCTAACCAGTGATTTAAGGGGAGATACCATGACTTGCTCAGATTTGCTACTAACTCTCTTCAGTTTCATGCTAATAATTCCATAACATGTTCAACTATAGATCACACAATATATTTTTTCACTTTTCTCTCCTACTGCCTTCTGAATACCAGTCCTCCCCTCATGACTAACTAGCCTATTTGTATTCCCTTCACTTAGAAGGAGAGCCATGACTAAGAGGGGTCATAATTTAGGCAGTCATCACTTTTTAGCCCTAACCCCATGGTACCCGTCAAGTAACAAGTTCCAGGGCTTGGCATGTATTAAGTATCAGTGAGGGTATGTCACTGCATGCATGTTGTACATTTGAAAACTGCCCTGTCCTCAGGAGCTAGTGCCCCAATGTGGTCTCCAATCTCCATCAGCGACTCTACCATGGGACTGCATTACCCAAGACATGCACCCCACACCATCCTCCCTTTCCTTGTCATTTCCAATAGGAGGTGCCTCAGCTGCTAATGAAACTCAGAACACCTGAGTCACAGCCAGGGCTTTATCACTCTGTGCCAATGGAGCTGATGATTATATACTATTTCTGAAGATGAATTTCAAATCCGTCATAATATCTAACTCTTAATCTTGTTTAAATTTCTAAAACAGCATAGGAAAATTCACGATTCTACCTAACAGAAGACGGAGGACTTGAAAATGTCCAAGGATAAAGGATTACTTCTGGACCACAACATCAAGTTTTTAATAAGTCACTAACCAGTTATCCCACATAACTCAATCCCTCTCACTAAACTCTATATCTTAAAGGACCCAGGGGTAGAGTTTTCTGCTTATTTTTCCAAGCTAAAATAATTTATTTATATGGACTTTTTTGACCTGGCCAAGACATTTGATACTATCCCTCATGCTGGTATTACTGAAAAATTAGACAAATTTCATGTAAATCCCTACCTTGTCCACTGGATTATAACCTGGTTATCCAATAGACCCCTAGTGGTGAAAGTTGCTAGTTCATTTTCCAAATGTGAAATTGTAATTAGTGGGGTGCTATAGGAACCAGTTTTAGGCCCTCTCCTGTTTGGCATTCACGTTTCAGACATCTAAGCTAATATCCTGGAAATGTAATTGACCGAGTTTGCTGGTGACTGTAAACTGTGCACTACTATCTGCTCATCCACTGATAAAAAGCAGCTGCAGCAATGGCTGAAATATACACATACATGGTGTATAAAAAACAGGCTCAAACTAAAGGGAAAAAAAAACAGCATAGTAGTATTTCGCAGAAAAGTTTTTCCCATCTCATATGTTATAAATGGTGCTCCTCTTTACACAGATGCAGTCATAACAGATAACTCTCTCTCAGTTTCACTCATCCGATCATCATCATGTTGCCACTATAGACAGGAATTTCTTTTATCTAGCCTAGTTGATTTCCAAGGGAGTTTCTTCAAGATCTAAAGAAGTTACATTACCACTGTATTCTTCCCTTATCAGACTGATCACTGACTACAATGCCCCCTTAGCTGTGTACAAATCCAAGCATTTTGCTTACCTGTAAAGGCCCCAAAGCTTTCTAACAAAATAAAAAATAAAAAAATAAAGGTATTAAATCTTTCAACTACCCCAGTAGATAAGCACAACTCTCCTTATACTCAGTAGCCTACAGGTTGCTAAAAGGTGACCTGTGTCTTGTTTTTCAGATTATGAAAGACCCTGGGCTATTTGACCTCCTACTGCAAAACCAGTAACTCTATAAACATCAGCCACTAAGGATTCGCTGGAGAGATAGGTTCCTAACTCAACATATTCCTAGCCTATGGAATAAGTTACAACTACATATCAAACAAAGTACTACTTTGGCTACTTTCAAGGTTAGTCTTGATGACAAGATGGGTTAGACACAAATTTACACCAGGGTTACCATGTACGGCCATGCTCTATTTGAGAGGGACGCACTATTAAGTGCTTGAAAAGGCTTTGCTTAAAGATGTATACGACTAGGCATCTTAATGCCCCAGTAATTGCTTGCCTAGTAATTCACATCTGTAGAAACAGCAAAACTACTAACTGTTGCACTAGAAATCTATGTCTTTATGGCTATCTTAACAATACCTGTTGGTGCAATACCTGCTTAACCCAATGCATCCCATTTTTGAAAAAAAAAGAATACCTCTGCACATCAGAGTTCCCTAGCAACCTTCAAAAGCAGACAGTGAATATATGGGAGACCATTAATTCACACCTGGGGTGTGTGGGAGCAGTTTCTTACAAAAAGGATCTAAAGAGGCTCTTATTACTATTGGGAGACATGGCTAATCTTCTGGCAGTACTTGCACTGCAAGCTTAATATCAGCCTATGAAAGTATGAGCCTAAACTTCAGCCATGCAATGGAATGAAGAACTTGATGGAATTTTAACGAAAGCGATTCTATCCTGTGGAATTATCTTCAACTTAGGTGCACTTTATCTTGCTGGTAGACCTCCCCTTATTTCTAAGCAAGCACCTCAAAAAATCTGTTTCTAAAGCACAGTGTGAACATCTTTAGTGAATTCTGTTTTGGAAGTAATGTAAACAAATGGCTTCATCTATTGTTAAAACTTTGTTGGCACTACAGTGGATACAGTATTAGGAGGCTTTCTCATTCCTGTGGAAGAAAAAAATGATTCAGTGCTTGGCTGTGCTCACATGGCTAAAAGCATTAGTCTAGCTCTGCCTGTACATTTAAAGTTCCTGCAGAGATGCAATATTATAGCAATAACCCACGCCTGGGTGTGGGTAATGCGGGATTTACCTATGGTTGGCGTGGTACAACCGTGGGTAAATCCCGCATTACCTACACCCAGAAGTGGGTTATTGCTATTATACTATGACATTATTTAAGAAAAGAAATAATTACTTTTCTTAAATAATGGCATTGTATAATGCCTCTTTGCTGCCCTTCCGCAGCTGTCTGGTATCCGCGGCAGTTCTGATGTACTGCGCATACGTACGCCTACGCAGTACATCAAAGCTGTGGCCAAAAGCAATGGAGAAAGCAAGATCTCCATTGCTTTTTACTGTTTCGCTATGTTAAATGGGTTTAACATAGCGAGACAGCTTTAAAATAAGCAACAGAGATGTCCGTTGCTTATTTTAAAGTTTCGCTATGTTAAACCCATTTAACATAGCGAGACAGGTTTAAAAAAAAAGCAACGGAGAAAGCAAGATCTCCGTTGCTTTTTACACACTGTGTCGCTATGTTAAAGGAGTTTAACATAGTGAGACAGCTTTAAAAAAAGCAACGGAGATCTCCGTTGCTTTTTATAAACCTGTGTCGCTATGTTAAACTCTTTTAACATAGCGAGACAGTGTTTTAAAAGAGACTTATACTAATGGAAAAGTCCGGGCGACCGGACCTTTTTCCATTAGTATAAGTCGATTTACAATGTGCACGCTGGCCAATCAGCATGCACGTTTTGGAATATTAATGGGGGGTCATGGTATAATCTTCATTCTTCTAAAGGGGGAATCATACTCAGTCTGGAGGTGTGGCTGATAATTTTCATATTTATTTGGAATGTTAAGCTGATCCTTAATCATTAGGACTGTAAATACATTTTTTTTAAAAACACCTTTATTGAATTATCACTTGTAACATAGGCATACTGTATTTACATTTATAGAAAAGTAATCAAACTGCATTAACAAGTTAAAAGTAATAAACTTTATGCTTCACATATACTGCTACATATCATATAATCTAAGCAACATTACATAAATTATTCATTGCCTGCCCTTTTTTAAACAAGAAACATCTTTATTAAACTATCACTTACAACATAAGCAATCAAACAGTTATATAAATGAAAACAAACCACATTAACACAATCCTAGTTGCAAGCATTTTACATTACAAACCATAATGATATACACCCAGTTGCAAACGTTATAGATCACTTATAATCTACCCAATTGTTTTCAGTTAAGCATTACATAGATCATTTAAGTCCTGCCTTTTTTTAAACCTCATTCCTCCTCTGTATGTATTGTTCCCATGGGTCTATATTAAAATAGCGAAACCTCACTTATGCGGATACCTAAATGCTGACACATAAATAGCGAACCGCGAAAACACTGATCATCCTGAAGTGCGGAATTCGAACTATCGAATTGTCATAGTTGGCCCTTATCCGGCATTGTTCTCTAATGTAAATGTGCAATAGTTAGGGACCTTAGGGTTAGGGTGCGGGATAAGGTAAGTGCATACTGGTAATACACCCAACCTTAACTTTAGGGTTAGAAGTAGGGTTATGTTAAGTGTATGTATAGTAATATAATTGTGTAGCTGAATATATACGTAAATTATACTTTGCCCGTAGTTGGGTTTTGTTTGTTTATAATTAGATACACTTGCGTGTAGTGAATGTTTGATTAGGATATGGGATATATGGGTGAAGTGTAGATATGGGGAAGTGTGGATTATTTATTTTGTTTGGGTAGGTAGTACGTAGCAGGCGGTGAGGTTGGCCAACTATGGCAATTTGATATTTTGAATTTCGCGCTTCAAGACGTTCGGTGTATTCCGGGTTCACTATTTATGTGTCGGCATTTAGGTATTTGCGTAAGTGAGGTTTCGGTATTTTAATATAGACCCATTCCCACAATTCCCATTTTTTCCCTGTGTAGTTTGCTCCGATCTCAGTTCCAATTGTTTTATCTCTTACTATATTCACTACTTCTAATACAGTTGGTTTGGATTTTGATTTCCATTTTCTAGTAATTGCTTTTTTGGCAGCCACCATAATTAGAGACAGAAAGGCCTTACCACATCTAGGCAATTCCGATTCTGCATCATAGCTCAGAAAAATCATCTCTCTCGTCACACCAATCTGCCCACCCAGCATCTCTGACAGTGCATCCCACAGGATTCCTTAAAGTCCGCCAGCTTACTCACTCCCAGAAAATATATTCCCAATTTTGTTCAGGAATACAGGTCTCATAACAGTGTCTCAGTTCAAATGTATGCATAAGGAATTCACCCCCAGCACAGTCCCTGGCAAAGAGTTCAGCAACATCTGAAAGCACAAACGTCTACAGCGTGTGCAACATATCTCTCAACTTCTTATTACAAGAAATTTGGATAAAGCCTAAAATAACGGGGACAAAGGCCCCAAAATAGGGACAGGCGTGAAATATTGTTTTTAGAAATGTGGAAAGTTGTTAGGATAACAGGATTTGTGGTAGTATGCATTTTCTTAAGGATATGAAGTCTGAAACTCAAATGTATGTCATTATTTAGTGACTTTAATCCTCAGTAATTTTTCAGAAAACAATACATTTTATTAAACAGACTAAAAGATGAGGAAAAAATCAGGACATTTAATCTGGACAGTTGAGAAGTATGCTGTGCAACATGTTTCTATAAGAAACTGAAGTTTTGAAATGTATGAGAAGTAAATTATCTGCTCTCATAGCTGTGTGCATTGTTTAGAAAAATGTGATGTGACAAAGGTCCAGGGGCAGGACATTTTTCTCAAGATTCACCAATCTACTTCCCTTCCACCCCCACCTTCCCCTTACCCATTTCCACCTACCCATACTTTTTGAATGTCTCCATACATTCCCTCTCTACCACACAACCTAGCCATCCACTCCATGGGTCCACAATCCTCTCTGACATGATGTTGCACACCCATATCATGTTCTCCTTCTCAGTCTAGCTTCTGATCATTTCCTTTTTTCTGCATCCCATGCACCCTTTTGGTACTTTTCCTGTGAATTCATTCCAACAGCCTAATGTCCCTTTTCATTATATGATTATATGATTTCCAGAACTGCCCAGAGTTCTCATTGTGTGGTTCAATCAGCAGAAATATTACCTCTTTATTGTTGGAATCTATCTCCCTAAGGGTGAAAACCAACATGATGCTGGTTACTGCCACATACTCTCACTCTACTCTCGGTGGCCCCAGTAAAGGTGTGATCAGCACCATCTCCTTTTCTGACATTAGTTTGACTTCAGTCTACAAGATATGGATCCTAGTCTTTTCTAAATAAATTAGAGAAAACACGATCCCATACAGTTTCATAACCATCAACAGAGTAATTAGACTAACTCACCTGATGACTGTATAAACATTAAAAACATTTTCCTGAGGGGTAGCGTTCCCACACCTTCATCAGTGCAAGACAACTGTGACCCTGCACCTTTCTAACTAATACAGCAAAAAACAAGGTCATTATCACTTGGTTTAATGAGAATGTTTACCTTAAAACAATCTCATTCAGTAACATGACATATCAGCTTAGTGTGCAGTATTGTATGTCACCCTATTGTTTAACTCACAAGAATATTTTAAATCACTTTTTAAATATGTTACACTTAGTTTCATAGGGGACTACTAAGCTAATGATCTCAGGGGGCCTTCTATGCCTAGCCATGCTTCCTAAATGTATTGGCAGGTTTAGATACTCTAGGGTTATTTTATTGGGTAGACGCATGCCTGAGCATGGGTGTTCAAGCGTTTACAGGCTGCCTCTATTAGAGACATCAGTGCCAAACCAGGGGTAAATTTTCAATTCCCCATCTACTGGTACAAATCAATCTTGAACTGGGTTATGGAAGAGCTCTGCTTTACATGGATGGGAAGCCTTTTCCAGAGAAGGGGTAGTCTCTGAGACACATAATTGTCCCTCCAGCATGCTCTATTTATATTGCAGGCAAGGTTTAGGTCCCTAGATCTTGTAATACCTGTTTTAAGCATAAAAGATCCATCAGATTGGGATCAGAGGATGCTTTGTAGGCCAGGCAGAGATCACTTCTCAGCAGACTGCAGGATAAAGAGTTCAGGAATAAGGCTTTGAGATAGTCTGCTTAGGACATGTTGTTTATGCACTGTACTAAAATGAAATCTCTGTGGATGCTCCAGTTCTTGCATATGCTTGGTTTGGTAAATACCAAAGGGGGTGTTGACCACAATGACTGGTCTGCTGAGGGGCAAGTACAGAGGAACAATGACATCCTTGGGCCTACATGCCACGCCCTTGCTTAAAAGTTTCCCATCATACAATGATAACTTTCCTACCATAGACACATGACGATCAAAGGCCAGGTTACTGTCTGCATGCATTGCCAAATCCCTGACCACTGGATCTACTCTTAGGTGTGTATTAACAATGTGGTAGTGTCTGGGGGTAGCTAACTTTCCAACGGATACTATTATGCATTTCTTGGCACTGAGTATCAAACTGTGGCATTGGCACTATTTATTTGCCTGTATCAGGCCTTCTGGGCGACTATTTGTGCCCTTTGGGGATTCCATGACTGCACTCACTTTTCAGTCATCTGCAAACCTGGTCAGCCAGAGTCACTTTACATTGACCTTGACATCAAAAAACAGATGCCAAAGATGTAGTGGCCCCAGCCCAAATCCCAGAGGGACTCTGCTAATGAGTGGCCTCTTTGTGGAAGTAGACTTATCTATCCTAACATCTTGATTTGAGGATCAGTTCTCTAGTGACAGTTGGGGAAGTTATGGTTAAAGGTATTACCTGAGGGATGTTGGGGCTGGGGGTGGAGGTGTTAAACCTGAAGCTGGTTTTATCAGCCAGTAGATTTATGATACTTCCCAGTTCGGTACAGGTGGCTCTGTTTACAATTAGTTTAGCACATTGCTGTGTACTGCCTTTGAGGTTGTGGACAAAACTGATGAAACCCTTGTAACTTGAACTATAGCTGGAAAACTTCATAAAGGTTAAGACTAAAGGCATAATTTTAGAACTCAGTGCATCAATGTGAACCACAAGGGGACTTTTTAAGCCTAGCCAAAAAGAGCATAATAGTATCTTTTGGGAATATTTCTACCCATAGAAACTATCTATCACATTAATAATACACCCCTTACAAGTAGACCCAAGCAGTCAGGAATTTGGGAACACATGTAGACAGCAACCTGTCCTTTGAACATGATGTGTCTATGTGACACCTCTCAGGAATTCCCCATGGTCTGGAACCAATGTCTCTAATAGATACAGGCAGCCTACAAATGCTTTACCACCCATACCCAAGGCTACATCTAGCATGTAAAGCAGCCTTAGGGTATCTAAAACCTGCCTGATAAATCAATGCAGTTGTTTGTTAGTATTCATCCTGTTCTCCATAAACTTGTATTGTTATGGCAGCAATAAAACTGAAGTAATGAGTTAAAGTAGACAAGTTGTGGGAAAAGCACCCAGTTCCTTTGGCTACTCTGACACCTTGACTGAGTTTTTCTTTTAATACATCTTTATAGATTTAGCTGTCTGCAAATCTAGTGCTGTTACACAGGCATACCAAGTGAAAAAGGTAGTGGATACCTACCCCAATACAGAGTTGAAGAAACAATGCACTGAAAACTGAGGTGTAAAAACAAACTCAGCAATTAATAAACCAGCTACTGCTGTATCCTTTTCCAAAACCATAGACACATTTGAAAAAAAAAAACATAGCTTTCACTAGCAGCATTTTATTAGTAGCAAATTAAAAGCATTCCTGCTTTACTTAAGTTTTACTGTATTTTATGACTTACAGACATACTGTTTATGAACTGGGTAAAATACTGGTCATAGTACTTAGTCCTCTAGTGCAATTCTCAGCTGGGGTGCCTTCTGTTTGGAATCTGCTTTTACTCCTTGTGCCTGCCTGGGTTCTTGCAAAGTACTCTGGTTTGCTTCCATCTCACAAAGACATGCTTTAGGCGGACTGGGAAGTCTCCAAAATGTGTGTGTGTGTGTGTGTGTGTGTGTGTGTGTGTGTGTGTGTGTGTGTGTGTGTGTGTGTGTGTGTGTGATGTGTGAATAAGTATGTACATGTGCATCCTGCAATGGGTTGGTGCCCTTCTCAAGTTAAGCTTCATGACCTGTTCCCTGAGAACACTTGGGTAGACTCTGGCTCTCTAACACAACCCTGAACTGGATTAAGCAAGTAATCATAGAAAAAATGGAAGCTTACAACTTGCATCTCTTTGTATTATGCCAGATGAACTCTGTCATAAAAAAATGAATGAAAGCTTACAACTTGCCTCCCTTTGCATTATGTCAAATGAGCATTGTCTTCTTGAATGTACATTATAGTTTATTCTGTCTCGTCTCCCATATTGTTAAATGTCACAAGCATTTATCTCCTTACTATTAAGTAACTATATATTGGCATATCATCAAAATCATCATCATCAACCCCCTTTCTCCCATTTTCTACAAGGGGTCGAGAGTGTCATTTCAACTTTCACCATCTCTCTCTATTCAGTGCCACTCTCCTGCCTTCTTTGACACTCATGCCTGTTACAGGTCTTCTCTCACATAATACATCCACCTTTTTGCTGGATGCCCTTTTTACCCTTTCCTTCTTCCCGTCTGTCCCAAATATTCTTCACTAGACTGTCTTCTGCTTTTCTGCACATGTGCCCGGAACATCACAATCTGTTCTCTTTGACCTCTTCTGCAAATGGAGCTACTGCGGCTTCTTCTCTTATGTCCTCATTTCTTTTTCTGTTTCACAGTGTGCATCCTACCACCCATCTCGGGCACTTCATCGCCAGCGACTCTAGCTTCCTCAACTGCCCTGCTCAGGTTTCCATGCCATACAGAAGTATTGGTTGTGAAAAACCTGAAAGGCTGCCAGCCTAGCTAGATAGAATTTTGTAGATAATTCTATGTCATTTGTAAATATTAATAAAATCCACAGGCTGTTTCACAAATGTAAAGAAAACTGTGTTAAATGTTGAACTTCAAAAATGTAACCACAGTGCACTCTGCTGGTAGAAAGCTGATAAAGTAAAGAATTTTATGACTGATCTCAAAGCTTGAAGACAGAATGTCTGGACTAAGGAATTTCTTCTATTGTTTTGAGACCAGAGTTAATTGCTAGATTTTACATGTATAATGTCTTTTATTGCTGTGGTTTCCTGACCAGGTGTAACATCAATGAACTGCTAAAACTCTGAGTTTCTGTTAGCCTGGGAACCAGAAGTGTCAAGAATGATGTAATCCAAAATGAGTCAGCAGTGATGTGTTATCAATTTAAGACTTTTTAGAGATGGAGACTCAGAGCATTTTGGATTTTGTCTGAAGAACATCCACTCACCAGCACTTGCTTTGCTCTGTATGTAAGTAGGATCTTACACTTTAGTGTCTCTCTTAGAAATAGATAGAAAATAGTAAGTTTTGTCTAGCTGTTTTCTATATTTATGTCAGACTATTCTACAGTATTATTTTACGCATTTTCCTGTGATCTCTGAACTCTTGACTAGCGCTGTGTTGAATTGAGAAGATTTGTCTTGTGTTTTTATTATTAAATATTTTTAAAACTTTCAGCTGTGGCTGTTTTGTGTAAAGATGATTTAAGCTCTAGAGTACTTGCATGTATTTGGTGATACTGTACAAAGCCACTCCAATAAGACTTGATGTTCGTCCACTTACTATTTGGATAATAATATTGCAGAGTATAAATTGGACACATTTTAGTAAGGGCCTTTTTAGTAGCTGATTAGAGTAGTTGGTGGCAGTAATTACTACCATACAACCTGGCAGGAGGGGGCATAGTTGGAGAAATTGTGCCAGCCTTCCCCAGGAGTGTCCACGTGTTTGTATATAAACCAAATCTCAAAGTGTGCATGTGTGTCAGCTACTTGGGCAGGGACACGAAGCACTGGTTGGACAGAGAGGGCACTGGAGGTTTTGGCCTGACTACTCGGCTGAGATCTGTACCCTATAGCTGTGCCAGTGGGGAGTCTTTTTGAGGATCTGGAGAGAAAGGGAGAAACCAGTCCCAGACTGACTGTGATCTCTGTGTGCTCTTAAGGGAAACTGTACTTTACTGTGTGTGTATTTGTTCCTCCTTCCCAATGTGGACACCCCTCACTGGTATTAGTGGTGAGGATCGAAGCTCCTTGATTACTGGGCCAGTACACGGGCGTCACACTGGTCACACCACTGTTTTGCACACCTTACTTTTCAGCTTCATTGGCATTTTTCTATCATATACTACATCTGACATTTTGTGCCAGCTGGCTGCAGATCCACTGATTCTAGCTTTGATCTCTTCATTCAGCTCTCCCTCCTCTTCAACCACCGCTTCTAGATAGTTGAAGCTTTTAACCTATTCCACTATTTTCCCTTTTATCTCAATTCTCAGCTTTTTCTGAACTCTCACCATTTGCTGCCATTATAACTGTCTTATCAGTAGTCAGTTTCAACCCATGTGCCTTCAGTATTGGATTCCAATATCATGTCCTTTGCTGAAGTTCTAGCTCAGAGAGTCTGCTTGTAAAGCCACATCATCTGCGCACAGCAGCTATATTGATCTGTCCCCTCCTATCTGTTTGCTGATGTAGTCCATCACCAGTATGAACAGCAGTGGGCTCACAGCTGAACCCTGGTGCACAACCACTCCAATGGGAACCCCCTCTGTAAGACCAAACATTTTTTATACTTCAGTTTTTGGGTCCTTGTACATAGCTTGTACTAATGCGACCAATGTTTCCGGGACTTCGAACCACTGTAGGACTGCCCAAATCAGCTCTCTTGGGACCTTGCCATATGCTTTCTCCAGTCTGAGAATGCCCAGTTGGATTCTTTCATAATCTTTAGCGTCTTCTCAGCTGTCCGACTCACTGCAAACATTGAGTCAGTTGTGCTGCATCCTGATCTGAATCAAAACTGCTCATCTCTCATCTTACTTTCTACTGCTCTGCATATTCATTTATCAATCACCCTTTCCACAATGTTCATGCAATGTGGCAGGAGTCTGACACCTCTGTAATGGCCACAGTTGTGGATTCCCCCTTTGTTATTGTACACTGGCACTAGTATGATTATTCTCCGGTCATTTGGCATAAATCTTTCTCTCCACACTGCTATTAGTACTCTGAAGAGCCATTTCTCCCATCTTACCCAGCATCTTTATCATACCTGCTGGCATATGCCTTCATCAATGTTATTTTATGTATACATTTATTTTTTATTTTACTTGTGTTAACCTGGTGAACTTGTCCAAAGATCTTTTTTCAATCATTACCTAAGCCATCAGATTGATACACTATGTATAAAAACATTTACCGTACACATAGATATACACTCCATTCAAATATAAAAATATAAATGTAACTGCAGTATTATATGATATATTATGAGCTAAATAGATACAATAAATATTTACAAAAAAGAAACAAATATTACTTTCCTAGCAATAATACTGTGTTTTTTCTGCACTTTGTACTAACGAGGGTAGCTGTATAGAAATTAGATTGATAGTCATGGCCTTGGAAACATAAACACTTGAAAGTTTAAGGTATTCTATAAGTTCAGACTGTAAAGTAAAACAGTCAGATTTTTTTTTCTGATGTGTTGTGAGACAGCATTCCATCTAGCTGCAGCAATTTTGAAAAAGATCTTTAAGTTACAGATATGTGTGCGTGCTTATGCATTGATTGCCTCATTTTGCACTTAATGTGCAAAAGATGGTGCTTAACCAAAGCAAAGCATGTACAGTGCCTACTTCTGTAAGACTGAACACTCCTGAGGGCCTATAGCTGGTACCTAATTGAGAGAATGAGATAAGCTAAAATAAGCCAAGAACATACTGGATGACTTTTTCCACAGCAGCATAATACAACAGTCACTCTAATTAGCACTAAATCTGCATATTACAATTAAGTTCCAACATATTCTGCATACGCTATTATATGTGTGCATTAAAAACTGCAAATTAATAATCCAAAGCAGTACAACTAAGGGATAAATCTTGTTGAGCATTATTCCTTAGAGAAATCTAGAATTCAAGCTCAATAAATGCTTCTGCTCAATTCAGTAACTAACGTTAAGCAGTTAATGCTTAAAAAAAACAAACAGGCATATTAATTAGTCAGAAGATAATGCCTTAGCCACCACAGCTGTTACATTAATTTAGAAGTTAGATCCAATGCTTACCAGAGCGTAAACAGTATGTCATCTCTGCCACTGCATAAGGCAGCTCAACTCCATGCAGCAAAAAAAAAATCTACAAGGATAGAGCGGAGGGTACACCTCAGCCTGATAATGGAGCTGAAAGTCCCAATGGTGATAACAGTGTGTATGGTAGCTAAAAAAAGTGATATGCCATTTTTGTTGTTTTTTTGGTTTTCTTTTTTGTTTTGTTTTTTTTCCAGTAATTCTGCAGTATCTGCTCTACTTCAACATTGCCTGCAAAAAAGTAAATTTGCTCTTCTCTAATATAATTTTAGCAAAACAAACAAAAAAAAAAACAGATTTCAGTGCTATACTGTTCTCGTCTACAGAAAAATCAGGCAGTACTACACTCTTACATTCTGCACCCTGGCTCCCAGCCCCAGGAATACCAATATAAAAGTATTCACCTTATCCATACATCTTTGAAAGGATGTCTAAAGGAAGTCCAACCAATGGGGATACTGCTCACCTAGCCATTGGCAAAAATTCCTGGTACCCTCACTCACAAAATCATCCCATTATGTGGCATGGGCAATCCCAGAATAATTTTTTTTTACCCTGAATCAAACCTTAAGACAACCATGAATTTCCAAAACGGACATAGGTTTACAGTTTCGTAGATTCTTACTAAGTTAGCGACCAAAGAAGACCATCACGAAGCTCAGCCACATTGCCCAGTACTGGTGGGAGACCATTTCCCCCATTAAGTAGACTTTTGCCATATATCCCTGGTGAAATTTTGCGATCACCCATCAAGTTATCCATACTGGTTTTAAAGGTTGCTATGGAAGTAATCTGCTTAATAGTTTAGGGTTTCCTGTTCCAGAAACAGGGGATACACTGGATTAGGTATCTGTCACAAAAATGATTTTATACTGTAGGTTTAGTTCTCCGTTTGTGTTAACAGCTATTCTCTTTAAGTGAAGGAGTTTAGAGTGCTGGGTCATTCCCAGCATGGAAGGTTAAGCAGAAATCACCCCTCAGGTGTCAGTATGACACTGAGCAGAGGGACAGAACTACTAGTCGATCAGTGTAGCTAAGAGTATATGTATTACAATATGCACATCCTAAAAACACTTTCAATATGCAGACATAGGATGCCTGAGGAGTGGGGAACAAGTGTTTTGGTACAAACTTTTAAGAATAAGGGTGATGTGCAGAGCTGTAGTAACTACAGATGGATAAAAATGATCAGTCACAGCATGAAGTTATGGGATAGAGTAGTGGAAGCTAGGTTAAGAGGGGAGGTAATGATTAGTGAAAGCAGTATGGTTTCATGCTGAGCAAGAGCACTACAGATGCAATCTTTGCTTTAAGAGTGATGATTGACAAGTAGAGAAGGTCAGAAGGAGTTGCATTGTGTCTTTGTGGACACAGAGAAAGCATATGACAGGGTGCCTAGGGAGGAGTTGTGGTATTGTATGATGAAGTCAGGAGTGGCATAGAAGTATGTAAGAGTGTTGCATAAGGGTAGTGTGACAGTGGTGAGGTCTGCAGTAAGAGTGATGGATGCATTTAAGGTGGAGGTGGGATTGCATCAAGGATCAGCTCTGAGCCCTTTCTTATTTCCAATGGTAAAGGACAGGATTACAGACGAGATCAGACAGGAGTCCCCGTGGACTATGATGTTTGCTGATGACATTGTGATCTGTAGTGCGAGTAGGGAAAAGGTTCAGGAGACCCTGGAGAGATGGAGATATGCTCTAGAGAGGACAAAAATGAGGGTCAGCAGCACTAAGAGAGACTATATGTGTGTGAATGAGAGGGAGGATAGAGGAATGGTGAGGAAGCAGAGAGTAGAGTTAGCAAAGGTGGATGAGTTTAAATATTTGGGATCAACAGTTCAGAGTAATGGTGAGTATGGAAGAGGGGTGAAGAAGAGAGTACAGGCAGGGTGGAGTGGGAAGAGAAGAGTGTCAGGAGTGATTTGTGACAGACGGGTAGCAGTAAGAGTGAAAGGGAAGGTCTGCAAGAGGGCAGTGAGACCAGCTATGTTATATGGTTCATAGGTTCATAGGTAGGTACTAGGCTATCTGCCTGAAAGCATTTATAAGCCTAGCCAGAATGTGTTGGATTTCGCTGCCCCCCCCCCCCCCTTAGATTAGTTCCCTGTGCCTCTGCCTAGCAGAGCCAATGAAGTGATCCCCGGGGTAAACTTTCTGTTTCCCATCCACTCTTCAAGGTTTCTTTTGAAGAGTGTTAGCTAGGAGCTCTGCCTAATGTAGATTGGAATCTTGTTCCAAAGCATGGGAAGTGTCTGGGACAGGAATCTATCCCTCCAGCACATCCTATTTATTGTTGTGGTGAGGTTTAGATCCCTGGAGCGTGTGACTCCAAGTCTTTAAATGAGTCAGCAGTCCTTGTTGCACTTAAGTTATATCTAACATGTAGTAATACACTCAAAGGTTCAGAAAAAGTGCAGATTTTGAATCAACAACACTGACAGAAGGACATTTTGACTCCCTGCTGCACATTTGTAGCACTTGTAACCCTCTCTCTCCATTTCCTCTGTGTAGAAGTTTTAAGAAGCTCTGATGCACGGACATTTTAACAGGTACAGCCTGATAAAGCCACACAAAAACAAAACAACTGAAATTACAGTTACTAATCGTGAGAGTTTTTTACCCTCACATATAACAGCACTGTTATTCAGGTATACAAGAAGCAAACCTATAGACTGAATAGACTGAAAATTTAGTCTTCAGTTCAAATATCAGAAGAAATCTCAAAGTTCTTCTTTTGTTTTCTTGGGTAACTCTATATATATATATATATATATATATATATATATATATATGTGTGTGTGTGTGTGTGTGTTTATATATAATATATATGTGTGTGTGTATGTTTGTGCACACATATGATTCCAAGCAAAAAATATCTAGCACTCAAAAAATGAATCCTGTAGGGGTTTTATTAGGCCAGCAGCTTCCTAACACACAAGTTGGCTTCACTAATCAAGCATCATGATATTACAGTTGTTTTGAAAACATTTGCGTTTCACACACACACACACATACACACATATATATATTGCTGTACTGTGAATTTCCAAATAATTTTTTTAATTTGTTTTTCTTTTTTTCTCAGTTTTGTTTACCTGGCTTATTTTTTGGCTGTTGGAGCTTTCCTTTGTCTAGTGTTAAATTATACTATGAAGTATTTAATTCAGTTATATACAAATTACAGTCAAAATTATATGCATATACACAGGTATTTGAGATTCATTAAGATGGTCAACTAGTAGTTTAGTTGTCAGCTTTCCTGGCTATTTAATTTGGTTGACAAGAAAGATGTCAATTTTTGTGCAAGATCACTATGATACCAGTGTCCTCTCCTTGAGAGTGTGCAAACTCAGAGTTGGTATATTTAATTAGCTGGAGATGTGGGGGCTTAAATGTACATACTCTGAGGTTACGTCTCAGAGCATGCGCATTAAGTTGTCAATGTGCTATTGTCAACCTTTTTTGACAGTCAGCTTTTGGAATGTTGAGGTACTGAAGATTTGATTTTCTTCAGAGTGTGTATGTATAAATAAATATATATATATATATATATATATATATATATATATATATGTAAAGATTCCAAAGTCCAGGCGTCAGCAAAAAAGCAGGTATAGTAATGAAGCTGTCCAGTTAAAAACATACATTTATTGGAACAACAGATAGTAAGGTAAGCGCTTTCACAACTAAAATTGCTTCCTCAAACCTCACAAATACAAATACATCACTTCCTTTTAAACATAGCAAGATTCAAAATAGCCAATAGAGTCATATTACATCATTTAAAGACATATCCAAATAAAATGTATCAACTGCATGTTCAAATACATACTAGAATAATACTAAAATATACTAAGTCAAAGAAATAAAAATAGTAGTAATAATAATAAAGAATAAAAATGAATAAAAATCTTAATAAAAATCTTATAGTGAGGCTCAACACAGCCTAATGTTTCCTCAGGCTCCTGCCCCTCAATCTTTTCGTGATGGCTATATGATCATTTAATCCTTTCTCTAGGTGTGCTTTCAACTTAATAATCCATCTCAGCTCCTTGTTTTCAGTTCTGTTAGAGATGTCACCTAACCTAGCGCCATCTGGAACTAGTTCCAATACATTATATTTAAACTGATGTGCTTCACCCATTGTCAGAGTATGTTTCGCTATAGCACTATAGGTATGCCCCCTCATGTAACAATAGAGATGGTCTGTAATGCATTCACGTAGTCTCCTGTTGGTTTTTCCAACATAGAATGATGAACAGCATACACATCTAGCCAAATATACAAGACTCCTGCTATTACAATCAGCTCCCATCCAAAAAATATAAGTTTTCCCTGTGTCTGGATGCTGAAACTCATTACCCTCAAAAATGTGTTCACAAAAATTACAATGTCCACACTTAACTGTGCTCTGTATTGTTGGCATATTGGACGGTTTGGAGACAAAGACAGAGAAGCGAGATTGTCTTGGTATGGACATGTGCTGAGGCGGGGTGCTGGTTATATTGGGAAAAGGATGCTAAGGATGAAGCTGCCAGATAACAGGAAAAGAGGAAGGCCTAAGATAAGGTTTATGGATGTGGTGAGAGGACATGCAAGTGGTTGGTGTGACAGCAAGATGCAGAGGACAGGAAGAAATGGAAACAGATGATCTGTTGTGGCGACCCCTAATGGGAATAGCTGAAAGAAGAAGATTCAAACAAAGAAAGGCCTGTGAGGTACAAAATGCCAAATTAAGATGTCTCCCAGAAAGATCTGAGAATAAGAAAATTATGTGCACAATGAACATGAATTAGTGAATATTTTATTTAACATCATTTTAATCTCAGAAAGCACTGCAACCATGATTAATAAATATAAATTCTATGATAAACAGCATTACAATACAAAAATATACATTGGAATTAGTCTTTATCTGCTCCATGACATAGAGGGATGAAATCCTGTCAATGGCTGACACTGACATGCCCATCCCTGAGGAAGGAATGGCAGAGTAGTCCTGACACAATGTCTAAACATTCAAAGGATGCAGACTGAACACTGCCAAAAGTCTGAGGACTGGGACAAAAACAGCATAAACATTGCAGCAGTCACTGGAGCATCTAAGGATGCAAAAATTCTGAAAGGGGCCTCTAGGGTGGCCGATTTCATTACTTGGGCTGCCATGTGAGATTCCACGGGCTACAGGAAAAAAGGATCTATGGTCGCCTGGATGATGATCCTTCCATCATATCACTCTCACTCTATAATGGTGAAGGTCTGACAAGGAATGAATCGTCAAACAGATGGTCATCTGGGGGTGAGGCTGGTGGGAAAATATAGACAGCAAAACAACTGTAATCTTCAAATAGTTAAAATAACTCAAAACAAATTGTTTTGTTTAGTTTTATCATATTTATTTGTTCACTGGCTTGTAGTGTGACCTTGGAGCACTTATTGTTTAAGTGACTTTTTGAAAATCACATCAACTGCTGCTTATAGATTTTAAAATCAAATGATCAGCTATGGGCAACAGCTTGATAATTACATCATTTTTTTTCCTGGACTCTGAAAGAGAAACTGGTAACACAATGCCTAAGCCAAAAAGCCAGAGTATTCTACGCAAAACAGGGTCATGAGGAAAAAACACTCAAGACGACAGAACTCAAACGTACACTGGAATCCTCAGCAGTTTCTCACAGGCTGAACAAAGGTTTCTTCCAAGACATTCAGAAAGGCCACTGATTGTGTAGGCTTGCAAGCATCACAACTTGAAATCTTGTGGATCCCCTAGTGTATTAACAATGACTGAAAAGCCTCCAGCATCGAAGTGTTCACATAAACAGCCTGGATGCTACATTCTGCACTACATGCAGCTGACAGTCCACAAAACAGTAGTTAGAAAGATAAACAGCATTATAAAAAGGTAGCTCACAGGTACAGTGCACTATACAAAGGCAGCACTCCAGATACACAACATTAATCAAAGATAACCCCCATATACAGTGCACGACACAAAGAAAACACTCCGTCACAGATCACTACAGTAAGGTAGTCCCAGATGAAAAGTGCAGCAAAAAGGTAACCCCAGATATACAGCACTACACAAAGGTACCTCTCTGGATACAGAGCACTATACTAAAATAATCCCAGACACACAGTACAGCGAAAAGGTAACCCCCCCCCCCCCGGACACAGAACTACACAATAGTAACTCCACAGACACTAAGTAGATATACAGTAAAGCAAAAAGGTAGCGCCCAGATACACAGCACTACACAAAGGTAACTCCCACATACAGATCACTATACTAAGATAATCCCAGATGCAGAGTGCAGGAAAAGGTAACCCCAGGTATACAGCACTACACAAAGGTACCTCTCTGGATACAGAGCACTATATTAAAGTAATCCCGAATGTACAGTACAGCAAAAAGGCAACCCCAGATATATAGCACTACACAAAGGTACCTCTCTGGATACAGAGCACTATACTAAAGTAATCCCAGACACACAGTACAGCGAAAAGGTACCCCCCCCCCCCCCCCGGACACAGAGAACTACACAATAGTAACTCCACAGACACTAAGTAGATATAGAGTAAAGCAAAAAGGTAGCACCCAGATACACAGCACTACACAAAGGTAACTCCCACATACAGATCACTATACTAAAATAATCCCAGATGCAGAGTGCAGGAAAAGGTAACCCCAGGTATACAGCACTACACAAAGGTACCTCTCTGGATACAGAGCACTATACTAAAGTAATCCCAGATGCACAGTACAGCAAAAAGGTAATCCCCAGATATACAGCACTACACAAAAGTACCTCTCTGGATACAGAGCACTATACTTAAGTAATCCCAGATGCACAGTACAGCAAAAAGGTAATCCCCAGGTATACAGCACTACACAAAAGTACCTCTCTGGATACAGAGCACTACACTAAAGTAATCCCAGATGCACAGTACAGCAAAAAGGTAACCCCCAGAGTACCTCTCTGGATACAGTGTACTATACTAAAATAATCCCAGATGCACAGTACAGCAAAAAGGTAACCCCCAGGTATACAGCACTACACAAAGGTACCTCTCTGGATACACAGCACTATACTAAAGTAATCAAAAACACACAGTACAGCAAGAAGTTAGCCCCCCCCCCCCCTGGATACAGAGAAAGTACAGTTTTGTACCTACCATAAATGTAGATGTTCGAGGATCCCCATTGCTGCAGTCCTTACTATTGGGTGTAGTCCGCCGTCCAGTCGGCCCGAATACCAGAGTATAAGGCTGACGTCGGTCAGGGCGCATTAGACTGACGTCAGTACGTCAGGGTACTAATGCGCATGACCGACGTCATATCCTCAGTCTTTTCTTGCCCCAGATGTCAGAAGACCCTAAAAAGACCAGGCCCAAAATACCTGCACCAAAAATATGTACAATATATACAAGAATATATACAAAAATATCAGCATGTAACCTCACCTACACAACCACCCCTAAACACAGAGGGGAAGGAGGGAGGGTAAATTGGACTGCAGCAATGGGGATCCTCGAACATCTACATTTATGGTAGGTACAAAACTGTACTATGTTCTTCGTTCCCCATTGCTGCAGTCCTTACTATTGGGTAAAATCCCAAAGCAGAGGTAAGGGAGGCTGGCAAATCATAAAGAAGCAGGAGCTGACAACATGCCTTGCAAAACAGCTGTGGCAAAACCAGCCCTAGACTTAGAGTAGATAGGAAGGTGATAATGCTTAGAGAAGGTATGCACTGAACTCCAAGTAGCTGCTTCCAAAATATCCTTAGTTGCCACCCCCCTTAGAAATGCTGTTGAAGTGGCAGTAGCCCTAGTGGAATGAGGCCTAATCCCAGCTGGAATCTCCTTGCCATGATGGGAATAACAAAATGCAATGCAAAAGCCAATCCACCTAGAAATAGTTTGTTTTGACACAGGCTTGCCCTGTGAACTCAAAGCAAAAGAAACAAACAACTGCTGAGACTGCCTGAAATCCTTAGTCCTGCTTAAATAATAACGCAATTGCCTGTGTACATCTAAAGTGTGCAAAATCTTTTCCCCTTTATTTTGGGGGTCTGCATAAAAAGTAGGCAAATGAATAGTTTGGTTTAAAGCCACACTAGAAACCACCTTAGGCATAAAGGAAGGATTAGTACGTAATGATACCCTATCCTTATGGAAAATCAGAAAGGGCTCTACTGCCATAAGGGCCTGCAACTCAGACACCCTTCTTGCAGAAGTAATAGCCAACAGAAAAGCAGTCTTCCATGACAAGTATTTCAATTCAGCAGTAGCCGCAGGCTCAAAAGGTTGTAGAGTAAGTTTTTCCAACACAAAATTGAGATCCCAAGCAGGAGTAGGAGCTCTACGTGAGGGTCTTATATTCTTTGCCCCTCTAAGAAACTGCTTGAACAAAGGATGCGAAAACAATGGTGGATCACAATCATAGTGAGCTGAAATTGCTGCAGCATGAATCTTAATGGAAGAGAAGGACAAACCTTTGTCCAATAACTCAGTAAGATATTGAAGAGCCACACTCAAATTAGGCTCAGAAATCTCCAAATTCTTTGCTGTACTCCAAAATAAAAATCTCTTCCATTTTTCTGCGTACACTTTCCTTGTACTAGGTCTTCTAGCTTCCATAATCACATTTAAAACTTGTTGAGGAAGTTAAGACCTGCTGTGTTTCAACACAGAATATGCCAGGCTGTTAGATGAAGAGAGTGAAGCTTGACATTGAGCAGATGACCGTCCTTCTGAGATAACAGATGAGGAATCAGAGGTAAAGGCCATGGAGGCTTCTTTACCAGACTCCGTAGTAGTGGGTACCAGTGTTGCCGAGGCCAATCTGGAGCTATCAAAATCATCCTTGGCCTGTCTTGTCTGACCTTTAATAGTACCTTTGGAAGAAGAGGCAGAGGTGGAAAGGCATACACATGAAGGTTTTTCCAACTGAAAGACAGAGCATCCACTTTCCAAGCTGTGTGATGAAACCCCTTTGTGCAATACTTTGGCAGCTGGTGGTTTAGTGGAGAAGCGAACAGATCTATGTCTGGAGTTCCCCATAACACTGTCAATTTCTGAAATACATGAAGATCCAGTTTCCACTCGTGGGGATCCATGATTTGTCTGCTTAACACATCTGCTAAGGAGTTCTGTGCTCCTGGCAGAAACCTTGCCTGAAGAGTAAGTTGCAAGCTTAGCGCAGTCTCCCATAAAATCATTGCTTGCCTGCATAGAGGATAAGAATGTGTTCCCCTTGCTTGTTGATGTACCACATGACAGTTGTGTTGTCTGTTAGAATCAACACCTGCCCTGGAAGAAGTAACTCCTTGAAAGCCATTAATGCAAACTGGACTGCTAACATCTCCTTCATGTTGATATGTAGATGCTGTAGTCTGGCAGGCCACTTGTCTTGTATCCACTTTCCATTTAGATGAGCTCCCCAAGCAATGTCCGAGGCATCTGTCGTTAAAATCTGACTCGCCTCTGGCCGGGTCACAGAGAGTCCCTTGTTTAGGTGACATTCCTGAGCCCACCACAAAAATTCTTTTTGAAGGCAAGGTATTATTTGAATGACAGTGTCCAAATCCTGGCAGTGCTGTGTCCATACATTTTGAGATACCATTGTAGCTTCCTCATATGCAGTTTGGCATTGGGAAGCACCAGAATACAAGATGCCATGAACCCTAATGCTTGAAGGACTGTCCTTGCAGTCAGCACGGACTGATGAGATAGTTGATGGAAGTAAAGTGATAGACTCCTTTGTTTGTCCGGGGTTAAAACGGCCATCTGGGCTGCTGTATTCAGTCTCACACCCAGAAAGCACATGTCTTGAGAGGGTACTAGACTGGACTTTATTTCGTTCACAGAATACCCTAGGCATCTTAGCACTGCTATAACATATTCCAGATGCTGTAGAAGGTCTTCCTTTTCTTGAGCCAGAATCAGGCAGTCGTCCAAGTAAGGATAGATTTGAATTCCTTGAAGCCTGAAATAAGCTATCACTGGAGCCAGAACCTTTGTGAATACTCTGGGCGCAGTAGATAAGCCAAATGGCAATGCAGAGAACTGATAATGAGAATTTCCAGCTAGAAACCGCAGATACTTCCTGCAACTTAGCCTTATAGGCACATGAAGGTAAGCTTCCTTGAGATCTAAAGTTACCATCCAGTGATCTTTGCCCAGCAGAGGTAACAGCTGTTGTAACGTCAACATCTTGAACTTGGGAATGTCCAGATAAGTGTTGAGGAGAGATAAATCCAAAATTGGTCTCCACGTGTTCCCCTTCTTTGGTACTAGGAACAGGCGAGAATAAAATCCTAGGCCCCTTTCTGATACAGGGACTGGCTGAATGGCCCCATCTGGAGTAACTGAGAAACTTGCTTGTGAGCCTCTTTTCTTTGTGGAGGAGGAACGTCTGGCATGCCTTTGAAAGGGGCATTGTATGGAAATAAAATCTGTAACCGTGGTGAATGATATCCAACACCCATTTGTCTTGAGTAATTAAATCCCAATTTTCTTTGAAAAGAGACAGTCTTCCTCCCAAAGGAGCTGCCAGACGAGAATCTACTGGCAGCTGAAAAGGCAGGTCATTGGGTCTGTTTACGAAAGGACTGACCCCTGCCCTCACCAGAAGTCTGAGCAGGTGAACTCCCTGTTCTAGGCCTAAAAGAACTTTGAGCCCTGCCCCTACCACGTCTAGACCTACCCCTAGACTGGGAATCATAAGCAGGATATGTCCACCCCTTAGCAGGCCAATTTCTACTAAACTTCGGTGGCTGCACCTGCAAAAAATCTTTAACAGTTTGCATAGACTTAGCTTTGTCCTCCATTTTCTTTAAAACTGCTTCCACAGGCGATCCAAACAACACATCAGACTGTAAAGGAGCATCCAAAATCCTTGTCTTAACATGCTCAGCTAAATTCTGATCCCTCAACCAGGCATGCCTGCGAAGAACAGAACTAGTGGCAGCCACCCTCGAGGAGGCCTGTACAGCATCAAAACCACATTGCAAAGAATGCTTACCCACTTGTTCAGACACATGAACCAAATCCAGCAACTCTTTACACTCAATACCTTCCGCCAAAGCATCCACCTTAGATTTCAATTGTGAAAGGAGATAATTCTGATATTTTAGCATGTGAAACTGACAATTCAACGCTCTCATGGCTAGAGTGGATGAAGTATACACTTTCTTTCCCCACCTATCCAAAGCCCTTGCCTCTTTATCAGTGGGAACAGGATTTTTAACCACAGAAGCCTTAACACCTTTAGGCCCCTGAGAAACAGTTTCTGGGTCCGCCCTAGGACTCTTAAACAAATACTTATGAGCTTGGGCACCCTATAATACCTATCAGGTTTAACAGGAGCAGGAGGCAAAGAGTCAGGGTTCAGGAAGCCTCTGCAAAAACATCTTCCACCACATTCAACACAGGAGGAATAGCTAAGGGCCTATGCTGGGGTAAAACAAGAATTCCCTAAGCCTTTTCCTGGAATCAGAGTAATCCTGGCCTTCCCATTTAAAGTGCTCCCTCATGGAATGCAGAGTCTCTGAAAATGAGAAATCCTCAGGAGGAGAAGCTGTAGGAGTGGAATCATCCACATCAGAATCAGAATAAGTAGGATACTCCTGCAAGTCTTCCAGAAGACTCTGAAGCCTCTGAACACTGTTCAAAACTATCAAACTCGGTTCCACCCTAGGCCTCTTATCAGGAGGGGGCATAGAACCTCTAATCATAGTAATCAAATCTTCTGCCATTTTAAGCATATGTTTCTTAGGTACAGAACCCGAAATGCTAGGAGAAGCCCCCACTGAAGCTGAACTTGGCCTACCTCTCAAAGAAGTTTTGGCAACAGAAGGAGAGGCTCTAACTACCTTGGGAAGAGAGGGAAGAACAGTTACCTGAGAAGCCCCCTCAGCCTGGCCTACCTCCTGAGAAGGCACATCCTGTAACAGTAAAGTTTTTGCCTGAGACTCCATGGAAACTCCTGGCAAAACCTCTGGCTCCACTGAGCCTTCTAAAGAACCGATGTCCGGGACTGCCGGTTCATCAACCCTAGGCTTCGCTGTTTTGTCCTTGCGCTTCTTGGGCCAGGCGGGCCGGAGCATCCGACGGCATTTTATAATTGCAACGCTTCCCAAACACTAACCTGGCACAGTCTAACCTCCTCTTAATAGTGCGTTTGTTAAACCTAGCACAAGAGCGGCAACCAACAACGTCATGCTCAGGCCCTAAACAAGGTATACACAAGGTATGGTAATCCCTATGAGGTATCTGTTTCCCACAAGAAATACAGTTATTCACTTTTTCTGACATCCGGTTAAATACTGAGGCAAGAAAAAACCAAAATGTTCCCCAACGGGGTACTTAGCCAACTCTGTTTCGGTCTGAAACTCCGGTTTCGGAAATATTTCAGAACGCCAACCTGCACTCGCAAAACTGCTTCTGCATCGGACCATGCGGCAAAAAAGACTGAGGATATGACGTCGGTCATGCGCATTAGTACCCTGACGTACTGACGTCAGTCTAATGCGCCCTGACCGACGTCAGCCTTATACTCTGGTATTCGGGCCGACTGGACGGCGGACTACACCCAATAGTAAGGACTGCAGCAATGGGGAACGAAGAACATCTACACAACGGTAACTCCGCAGACACTGAATAGATGTAGAGTACAGCAAAAAGGTAGCCCCCAGATACACAGCACTACACAAAGGTAACTCCCACATACAGATCACTATACTAAGGTAATCCCAAATGCAGAGTGCAGCAAAAAAGTAACCCCCAGATATACAGCACTACACAAATGTACCTCTCTGGATACAGAGCACTATATTAAAGTAATCCCGAATGCACAGTACAGCAAAAAGGTAACCCCCAGGTATACAGCACTACACAAATGTACCTCTCTGGATACAGTGCACTATACTAAAGTAATCCCAGATGCACAGTACAGCAAAAAGGTAATCCCCAGGTATACAGCACTACACAAAGGTACCTCTCTGGATACAGAGCACTATACTAAAGTAATCCCAGATGCACAGTACAGCAAAAAGGCAACCCCCCCAGGTATACAGCACTACACAAAGGTACCTCTCTGGATACAGAGCACTATACTAAAGTAATCCCAGATGCACAGTAGAGCAAAAAGGTAGCCCCCCCGAACACAGAGAACTACACAACGGTAATTCCGCAGACACTGAGCAGATGTAGAGTACAGCAAAAAGGTAGCCCCCGGGTACACAGCACTACATAAAGGTAACTCCCACATATAGATCACTATACTAAGGTAATCTCAGATGCACAGTACGGCAAAAACATATCCTGCAGAGACATAGCACTACACAAAACTAGCTTCCCAGATAGAAAGCACTACACAAAGGCATCACACAAGATACACAACACTACTCAAAGGTAACCCTAGATACAGAGCACAACAGAAAAGTAGCCCCCAGAGATACACAGCACACAGCAGTATACAAAGGTACCTCCCCAGATACAAAGCACTACACTAAGGTAATCCAAGATGCAGAGTACAGCAAAAATGTATCCCTCCTATATATATATATATATATATATATATATATATATATATATAGGAGGGATACGTTTTTGCTGTACATATATGGCTCTACTTCATTAAATCGAATAGCCACAACATTGAACTACAACATATCAAGACCAAAACAGCTAAATAACAAAAAGAAGAAAATCCACAACTTCAACAGTCTATATACTGCAAGCATATAACATCAAAAACAATATTCAAACCACTTTTTTTCAGCACTACTCCCTTCTATCACCTAAGACATTACATCCATACTTACAAACTCCAGATCAATCCTTTTCTATATTTATGTATCCACCCACACCCCCTACAAATTATATATACCAATTCCGTGATCACACTACAGTGGAGACAAGGTATATTTCCCAGTCCCCACTGTACCGTGATCTCCATAAGTTTCACACAAGCACCTGTTCTCTGGACAAAATACCTACACACATCCAACAAATACATTACCCTCCTAGTCACCTGTCCCGCCATTTAACTACCACCATAAATGTACACCAAAAACAAAAACTTCCTTAACTGCTTCTAACAAACTTTTACTACAAAATCTAAAAATTAGCTTTCAGCGTTAAACGTTACCTCTGCCATGTTTGTTTAGAACACTGTATTAACTTATTAACTTCTTACAATGATGCTATCACATTTACACTCTACAGAACCAGAACTGTAACAAATATTATGTTACAACATTTGACATTGTCAATTTTCAGTGTTTTAGGATTTAGACTTTATGGTCTCGACATTTTCTCACTCAACGTTGTGGTAACTTGACTTAATGAAGTATATATATAAAACTGTAAGGCTATATATTTATGTATATCTATATCTATGTCTATATATATATATATATATATATATATATATATATATATATATATATATATATATATGTATGTATATAAAGACATGCTGTAAGTGGATTGGATATTCTAAATTGGCCCTAGGCATGAGTGCGTGCGCATGTATGCCTTCCTTGGAAGGTTGGGCGCCGGGCTGACAACTCGACACTGTAAAACTCTACTGCCAATCATGAGCGGACAGGTGATTCGCTGTGGCGGCCCCTAACGGGAAAAGCCGAAAGAAGAAGATATATATATATATATATATATATATATATATATATATATATATATATATATATATATTAGGCCAATTTAGTCATCTCTATATTTTTATTTATAATTTAACAATTGGAGCTTTTTGTGTAAAAGGGGAAGATTAATGTGTTGATGTTATTTTAAACGAGTTGTTGTCACTTTAAATGTGTCTGTATTTAGCCTTGTAGGCTGAATCTGCCTGCTACTACTGATGACGCCAATGGGCAAAACTGGTCTGCTTTAGTTGTTCACCTCTGTCTGTCATACTGTTTCACTGAGGTGGAAGGTTCATAAACCTACACTATATACAGTACTTATACTTGTGTTGAGTGCTGATCTGTTTTTGGCTTTGTTGGATCTATTTTTAAACCGTGCACCAACTACTGTTGAGAATGTATGAGTGGTTTGAGTGCTGGCCATTTCACGTATATAAGTTGGTTGAGTATTGAAGGACTGAAACAGTAATTATAGTGGAGAGATGTGATTTGCATTCTTTTTTAAATGATTTATCTGACAATAACAATGATTTTACATTTGTTGCAAAGAGCAATTTGCCTTCAGCTGTGGGAAGCATGCCAACAAGTTCATATACGGATATGGAGAGAGCATTTAGGGATTTAACCAGCAACACAAAGTTTAGAGCTACCATTTGGTACATTAAGCTCCTTGAAGCATATGTCAATGCTGATAAAGCACCACACGGGCTTCGGATTTATGTTGAACCTGCAGCTGGTATTAATGGCAATAGTTTTTTACAAAAATAACATAGTATACAGTGCATTGCCTCCCATATGCTTTTAGAAATTTTAATTGAATATTATGATCAATAGCCTGTATTTATTAACAGGATGCTTGACAGAAATCTTGAGACTTTGCAGTTGTTTGCTGAACATAATGGCTACAACAATATGCATACGAAGTTTTTAAAAGAAGTTAAGACTTTTGAAGGTGAACTGAAGAATCGTAAATTAAAGAAGTATAATCGAGATTTCAGAGACTTAAATAATAATATGATAGAGACGTGGAAGTCTGCTGGATATGCCATTCATTTTACTGTGGGAGAAAGAAAGAATGTAGGGTCAAAATGTAAAAGGGTTTGTTCCATTTTAAAGCATTCTTCTAATTTTAGCACTACGGAATCTAGTGTTTCTGATTTTTTTTCAAATGCTTTGAATATAGATACAGAGACTGATACTGGTGATGGAATTGATTCCAATTCACCAGTCAATAAAAGATCTAAGATGAAAAGGGACCCTTTAGAAGAGCAGGGAAAAAGCACAGGAGAATAAATTGAAGAAATATTCAGGTCAGTGGTATAACTGTGGCTGATGAGGACTTGGTAGTTCGTCTTTCTTCACAGGATCTATCCAATAGTGAAATTGGGCTATAAAATAAAGATTTGGGATATGTTCCTTTATTCTTTGTCTCGCAATATTCTACTGTGATGGATATTAAATGCTACTGTCGATTGCTGAATTTGAAATATTATAGTCAAAAGCAAAATGAAACAAATGTATCCGAACTTCCTTTTAAGTTTAAAAAGTCTGCTTTTCAACCCCCCATACCATCCAGCTAAGATGTTTGAACACTATGTACTTTGTGAACTGCAGAGGAATCAAGTACCATTTTTAAAAATTATAGTTATAATTTAAATAAACAGCAGAAAATGGCACTCGATAGTTTAGCTAAAAATGAAGATACTGTGACAGCCAAAG
Organism: Protopterus annectens; assembly: GCF_019279795.1. Lineage (NCBI taxonomy): Eukaryota > Metazoa > Chordata > Ceratodontiformes > Protopteridae > Protopterus > Protopterus annectens. The sequence continues at coordinate 1,156,825,284 of NC_056735.1, read as the reverse complement.
CTGATAAAGGAGGGGCAATAGTCATCTAGGATTCAGTTGACTATGACAGGGAAGTAATGAGAAAACTGAATGACAACATTTCTTACTGTATGTTGCCCTTTGATCTTGTAATAGATTTCAAATTGTTTACTGATAGTTTTTTTATCAGAGGCCAAAAGATGTGGTGTTATTTCTGATGGTAAGTTCCAGCAACCAGTGGTTTGAGACCTGAAGTCACAGAGATTTTACATCTTACTACAAATACACAAGTCTATCGAGAATCTACCCAAGCGGCCCATAACAGCTGGGTGTGGTTCTCTTATTGAGCCCGTCTGTTTACTTGGAAGGTCAACTGAAGCCTTGATTACAATATGTTAGAGCAAATATAAAGGATACGATGGAGTTTTTGAGACTTGCGGCTGATGTACAGGTTGCTAATAGATCAAAATTATGTATATTAGATATACAATCTCTTTATACAAGCATCCCACATGTTGGTGGGGTACAGGCTGTTAAATATTGGCTGACTCGTTCCAATTTGTACTTGGATCAACACAATAATGTTTTATTAAAATTGTTAGGTTTGATTTTGTAATATAATGTTTTCAGATACAAGGATGATTTTTACTTACAGATTAAGGGAACTGCGATGAGGACCACTTTTACCCCTATTTATGCGGACTTATTTATGGACTTCTTGGAATAGAATTTGATCTATACTGATGACAGCCCCTATAAGCTATATCTAGAAATGTGGAGTCGATATCTAGATGACTGTTGGAGCATCGGGGCAGGTTATTTGTAACAACTGAAGGAATTTGTGAATTATTTGAACTTTAATTCTTTTGGTATAGTTTTTGTGGGAAAATCAGATCTATTTAATATAGATTTTTTTGGATGTTAATATCACTATGTAAATAGACTGTACTTTGTCCACTAGCCTATATAGAAAACCATTTACCAAAAACTCGCTACTAGAGGCTACCGGCTGTCATCCACACCATATAGTTTAAAATATCCCCAAAGCACAATTTATAAGATTACAGGGTATGTGTAGTTCAACAAACAATTTTGAATCTGAAGCTGGTAATACGGAAAACAGATTTATTAAGACAGGTTATAATAAAATTGATATTAAACAGGCACATCTTTGGGCTTCATGTGTTTCCATACATAATCTGTTACAGTCGGAAAGACATAGAAAAAGCTAATAATCAGTCTAGGGTAAGGTTAATAACCACATATTTTACTAATACTTTTAAGATTTGTGAAGTAATTAAAATATTGGTACATTTTGAAAGGAGATGTATTTTATGACTAATGTTTAGATGATCAATGTCATTTTGGTTTTCAGTAGGGAAGAATATAGTTGAACATTTATTATGGTATAAAAAAGGTAAAATTGAAAAACAAAATGTTATTAGGAATATTGCCTGTAGTAGTACATACTGTGGAAGTTAAATAACGAAAGAAAAAATACAACAGCAGCTACTAAAAGTCTGACTTGAGCAAAACCAATAAAAATCAAAATGAAGAAAAGTCCAACAACCACGGTCCGAAGCATATACTTTAATAGAAAACAAGAACAAAACGTAATGAAGATAAGCACTTTTGACTTAAAAACTCTTCATCAGATCTATTAAAAACACATTACTACCTTCTACTTAAATATAGCTGCAGACAATCAGTGGCAAGAATTAACTCATGATTATTAAAAAGTTTAAATGCATATTCATTGTATTTAACTGTTTATTGGTTGATTAAAATATTATAGACCAGTCCTAGGCAATCTATACCCCATGGTAGCCAATCAGAAAAATAGCATTGATAAAATATTATTGGTCTTGATGAAATACTAGGCCAGGTAATATAAAAAGAAAGAAGTTGTGTACACCATAATGTTCCATGTTTGTTGTCCATATTCTCACCTTCATTCTTGATGGATGTGTTCAAAACCGAGTATCGGTTCCGACTCGGCCACATACTAAAGCTCGAGACTTTCCACTGGCTCAAGGCTGCACCCTATTCCAAGATGCCTAGCAACAGTTACCCAGATCTCGTTTATAAGAAACCAATCATTCTGCAACCCACCATGGTAAATACAATAAACCCTCTGCCTATAACTCATGAGGCATGAAGGGAATCAGAGAACTCAAAGCCAGTTTCAAAAAATTCCTCTTGATCCTCCAGGAAGGGGAAAGGAGGGTGGGATGCAAGAATGAAGGTGAGAGTATGGACAACAAACATGGAACGTTATGGTGAGTATATAACTTCTGTATGCTATGTTGTCCTATCTTGCCTTAATTCCTGATGGTTGGGACAGTGCCCCCAGCACCTTCTTCTCGGGTGGCTCAAGGGAATAATCTTTTCAGAACAGTGGAACCAAAGGAGGCCACATCTACTTTGTAATGAGTGATAAAGGTATGAGGGTTAATCCATGTGGCTGCAGCACAAATTGAATCCAAAGGAAGTCTGGCTTGGAAAGGCAGTGGAAGTCGACATAGTTCTAGTTGAATGACCTCAAACTTTTCCTGGCAGCTGTTTATGCTGAGAGTTATAAACATAAGTAATAGTGTCTGCAAGCCATTTAGATAAACTGACTTTTGAAACTTAAATTCCTTTTCTATTTTCTGAGAATGAAACAAACAGTTGGTCAGATTTTCTAAATTCCTTAGTCCTATGTAAGTAAAAACGTAACTGCCTATGGACATCCACTCGGTGAAGCTTGTATTCTGCCTTATTGCTACGACTGGGAAAAATACAGGTAGCTCAACAGACTGAGTTAAATTGGACTCAGAACATACTTTTGGCAGAAAAGAAGGATTTGCACTGAGAGAAACTCTGTCTTTGTGGAAGACCAAATAGGGAGGACGCATAGATAGAGCTTGAAATTCTGAAACCCTCCTAGCAGAAGTAATGGGTGTTAAAAAGATTGTCTTCCAAGTTAAGAAATTTAGTGGAGAGGAGGAGGCTGGTTTGAATGGAGGGAGAATTAAAGAAGCTAGCACCAAATTTAGATCCTAAGGAGGTGGTGGTTCTCTTGTGGGAGGTCTTAAAAAGAACGTACTCCTCAGAAATGCTTTGTGTAATCTGTGAGACATAATATTGGATCCCATGTCTCCTACATGGTAGTTAGATATGGCAGCTAGTTGTACTCGTATTGTGGCTGCAGCTGCACCTTGATTAAAGGTTTCTGTTAAAAATTCAAGAATTGTTGATATAGGGGCTGTAAAAGAGTCTATATGTTTAAGGTCAGCCCAACAAGAAAATCTCTTCAATTTGCTTGCATAAAAATTCCTAGCTGTATTTTTGTGTGACAAAACCAGAATGTGTCACACTGCAGGGGATAATTCTGGAACCCTGGCTAAGATAGGAAGTAGAGCAACTCCAGACTGATGAGTCAGAAGATCCGGTACTGGGTCCAGGATCCAAGGCTCCTCCGGAAGATGGGGCCATAGGAAAGGGAACCATATCTGATGAGGTCAGTACGGAGCAATGAGAATTAGCCTGCAACTCTATGATTTGACAGAGCTAAGTATATTTTTTTGGTTCTTCAGAATTGTGTACTGTAAATTGTTGCTGGACTATTTTTATTCAGAGTTGTGCACTGTTATTTCTAATTCACTGTATAGTTTTTTCAGATCTCTGCTGAAAGTGTTTTGTCCCACCCACCCTTTGTATCTCTGGTTTGAAGTTTAAATTTGGTGGCTTTTGCAGTTGCCCGCCCCACTGTAGATTTGATCTGGGACATTCCCCCTAGTCCCATCTCTTTACCACATTCTACCTAATACACTCCTTCTGCACTTGTTTTTAGTCATTTTTAATTGAACTGCATTTTTTTAACTGTGTTTGGTCTACTATTGCTACATACTCAAGTGTGCAAGTTTGCACTGCATTTGAATTGTTTTTACTGCTGTTTAGCTGCTTTTCTGTAAAAAGAAAACTGTAAGCATGTTTCCTACCTTTCCTGTAACTAGTGTAGTCCAGATACAGATTTGCCGTATCCAGGACTGTATGTAAGCTTCTGAGCTCCCCCAAGCCTTTCTGTGTTGGATGGAAGCCTTCTAGCTTGTCAGTGGGAGTGGGAAGCACTAGGTAACCTGTCTACCACATAAGGAGTGGTTCTGGCCCAGAAACTATAGTTACTGGCAGTCTGGGCAATCTTTTCCATCTCTCTCAACTTTCTGATTTGAAAGCCTGCATTTGCACTTGTTTCTTTCCTGTAACTAGTCTAGTGCAGATACAGATTCTTAGTTTTAGCACTTGAATTTGCTTATTCATGCTCAGCACTTGTTCAGAACTTGTTGTAAGCACTAAATAAGCTACTAATTACTATAGCACTAAACCTTCTTCATTACCTAGAAGAAAACAGTGTTTGCACTTACCTTTCTCACTTGCTTAGAGAAAAAAAGCTCTTGTACTCACTTTCCTCACTTATCTAGAGGAAAATAGTTTTTTATTCAGGCATGTCCAAGGGTCAGCTCCCAGTGTTCTCTTCTGTCTATCTGATGAATCTGGGCAACTTGGGACAATGTAGAAATTGCCTCATGTACACAGACAACCCTCTCCTCCTATCACCCAACACTACAACCTGTGAGAGATGCACTTATCTAGCCAAACTGGAGGTAAAGCTCTCTCTCCAACCAAGACCAAACTTGACATTCAAGAGGAGAAGGTAAACACTTGCACCACACCACACTTATCACATAGTCTCACTAAATCTACACCACCAAAATCCATACATAGAAACACAAAAACATTTACGGAGGCTCTTAATAATAATCTGCCCAAGCAACAGAGACCTCCAAAGCAGAAACGCAAACAACTTTCAGCCCCCAACACAAACCAAATGACACATAGCCCACAGACTCAGTGTGACACTCAACCACAGCCAATAAGGTCAAAACAACGTATCCCTCACACTAGTCATAGGTGACTCTATAGTCAGGCACACTGATGTCCCACTCACCAGGCTAAACAAGGAGAAGGTTACTGTCAGCTGCCTGTCAGGTGCCAGAATCCGCCACATAACCCATGCACTCAGGTCACTCCACAACAAGTACAAAAATTACTCTGTCATTGTCCAAGTTGGTGTGAATGACCTGAGACATACCTCCCTGGACTACATGAAATGAGACATGGAAGAGCTCTCCAATCTTGTAGCCCAGGCAGATATGACGCTAGCCATGAGTAGCATTCTGCCATCGCCCAGAATGATACTGCAGTACAAGGACAAAAATTATTGACTTCAACAATTGACTGAGCTTCTGGTGTCATTCTAGGGAGATCCAGTATCTGTCTGCTTGGGATGACATGGTCAACAGACAATGATGCTTTGCCAGAGATGGCCTGCACCTGCTGCCCCTGGGATTCCGGATACTGGCTAAGGCTCTTGTCACCCGTATAGTGCCTTTTTTAGGCATGGTTCAAATGACAAATTCACCACCATAACAGGAACAGGCAAGCAAAAACTGAGGGAAATGCTACTCAATGCTAGAAGTCTACATCTCAAAATGCACTCACTTGAGGCACTCCTTAAAATGGAAAACATTGATATCTGTGCAGTGACTGAGACCTGGTTCAAGGCTCCAGAGAGCACCCGTACACTACCAGGCTATAACTCATACCACACTTTTCGGCCATGTAACCTAGACCAGAACACCAAAGGCGGAGGTGTGTCCATATTCATTAAGGATATCCACACTTCCAGACTACTTACTCAGCATAATGCATCCGAGGTTATCCAAGTGCAACTAACTCTGGGAAAAACTGCAATCCAAATTGTAGCTTCCTACAGATCCCCCACCATACCCCAAGATTCCCACTCCTCTTTTCTTGATGTACTGGAAAATATTAGGGTTCAACCAAACACGATTATAATGGGCGATTTCAACTACCCCACCATTAACTGGGAAAACTACTCATGTACCAACTCCTTCACACAACGCTTTCTGGAAATCATAAACTCCAATGCCCTGGATCAACTCATCCACACCCCAACCAGGGGCAACAATATCCTAGACCTATTCATTACCAACATGATTGACTGGTGTTCCACACCTAAAGTCAACTCCTCGTTGGTCCGATCCGACCATAAGCTAATCACCCTTGATATCCACATCCCGCCCCCACCCCCCATTAAGGAAACCACAGTAAAAAATTTCTCCAAAGTCAACTTCATGCTTCTTAAGACAGAAGTGGGGAACTTCATGACACCCATGCAGATGGACAATACAGTTATGACTGCTGAATCCTACACAAATGCACTCTATAAGCACTTACACGAGTGCATGGATCGTGCTATCCCAAACAGAACCAAGATGCTATCCTCCAAAAAAAAGGAAGCCAATCTGGTGGTCCCCTGCCATAAATAAACTGTACAACAGAAGGAAGAAATTGTTGTAAAAGAAAGTAAAATCCCATGAGTGGAGGAGCTCCCTGGCCAGCCTCAGTAAGAAGCTGAGATCCCTTATAAGATCCTCCAAAGTTAGCTACGAAAACAAAATTGCCACTGATTCTAAGGACAACCACAAAGCATTCTATAGCAATGTCAAGAATCTCAATGGCAACACCCAGATATGCTTTGAGTTACAGCACAACGGCACGAAAATTACAGAACCAACTGATATTGCCAACATATTGGCAGATAGGTTCAGTGCTAACTTTACCCCCCCACCTCCTAAAGGGCCCATAGTTATACAGGAAGAATGCAGAGTCCATGTAATCACAACTACGCAGGTAAAAGCTACACTCTCTAAATCCAAAAATACAGCAACCATGGGACCGGACAACATCCCAGGCTGCGTTTTATACGAACTTCAGAACGAACTGGCTCCCCACCTAAGCACCATGTTCAATCATAGCCTCACATCATGCTTTCTGCCCACTGAATGGCGTATAGCAACAGTTATCCCACTCCACAAAGGGGGAGCCACCACTGTTTCTGGGAACTACCGCCCTATTAGCCTGACGAGCCTGGTCTGCAAGGCCATGGAACGTATCATCATGGAACTCATAAACAAAGACATTGGTAACCTCCAAACTCTGGATCCCACCCAGTTCGGTTTTGTGAAAGGCAAATCATGCCTCCTGAACCTGATCAACTTCTTTGAGGCAGTCACCAAAGCCGTAGATGAGGGTAAGGTGGTTCACACAGCCTATCTTGACCTCGCCAAGGCTTTCGACACCATCCCCCATTCTGGAATTATAGCTAAACTCACTAAACTAGGTATAAATCCTTAAGTCACAAGATGGGTTGCCAAATGGCTCACTGGCAGAACCCACACTGTAAAAGTTGCCACTCCAAATCTGACCTCAAACCAGTGACAAGTGGAGTACCACAGAGTTCGGTCCTGGGACCTCTCCTGTTTGGTATCTAGTTCTCTGAAGTAAAGACTAACACAGAAGGCCTCTGGCTAATGAAGTTCGCAGATGACTGCAAACTAGGAACCATCGTCGAGTCCCCAAATGATGTGGAAATCCTACAGAAGGGCCTCGCTGAGACAGATGCCTGGTGACAGAGCCATGGCCTCAAGCTCAATGCCAAAAAGTGCATTGTCATCCCCTTTGGTAAAAACTCTGTACCCATGAACTACTAAATACACAGCAGTATAATTAACACCGAATGTGTGATAAGAGACCATGGGACGCAGGAGGACAGTAGTCTGTCCTTTGATAGTCACATCGCCACAGTAGTCAGGAAGTCCTTCTAAGTGGCACACCTCATCATAAAAGGGTTCTCATCCAGGAAAAAAGAGGTCATTGTTCCCCTCTACTCGACACTCATTAACCCAATTATAGAGTACAACACCCATTTTGGAATGTACCTCACAAGACATCTGCAGCAGCTGGAAAGGCCACAGAAGTACCTCACAAACAGGATTACTGGCCTCAAACAGATGCCCTACACTGACCATCTCAAAAAACTCCAGCTTTGCTCCATAGCATATTGCCTACTCCAAGGTGATCTCTGCCTAACATATAAAGCTATGTCAAACCCAGAGTTGTTGAACATGCTACACCTAAAGAAATCCCAATCCCTCCAAGCTACACAGTCTAGGGACCTAAACCTTGTCACCACAATAAACAGGACATGCTGGAGGGATAGATTCCTGTCCCAGAGACTTCCCATACTCTGGAACAGGCTACCCATCTATGTCAAGCAAAGGTTTTCATTAGCACTCTTCAAGAAAAATCTTGATGAGTGAATGGGAAATAGGAAATACACCCCGGGGATCACTTCTGTGTCTCTACTCGACAGTGGCACAGGAAAATAACTTTCTTGGGTGGCATAAGCCAGGGAACCTTGTTGGCTAGGCTTACGTAGGCCCTCGGGCTGATAGCCTAGTACCTACCTATGAACCTATGAACTTTGGGTATCAATGAAAACGGGAGAAATAGTCCCGGGGGCCAATCGTGAACAAGTGCATCCCTTGGTGACTCCCCAAGAGGGGGGATTAGGGCAAAGAAGCTGCTGCATTTGGAGTTCATGGATGTGGCAAAGAGGTCGCAGCAAGGATTGCCCCACTTGTGAAAAATTTGGTTCACCATTTCTTGTTTCAGGGACCACTCATGAGGCATAAGAATTGCCCTGCTTAATTTGTCCGCTATCACATTGGATTTCCCCGGGATGTGCGTTGCAATCAGAAAATGTTGAGAAGAAATTGCCCATTGCCATACTCTTTGAGCCTCTCGACAGAGGGGGTAAGACCTGGTTCCACCTTGTTTGTTGATGTACCACACCACGGATATGTTGTCGGTCTGTACTGCAATCATGGCAGAAGAGACCTCTGGAGGGATTGGGTGAAGGTAGACACTGGCCCTTTAGGGGGAAGAGTGACTGCAGCCAAGGGTGGAGCAGTCTGAGGGGGCAGCACGCTCCTCATTACCTCGAAGGCACCACAATTCTGGCCTGAAAGAGCCTGAACCAGGCGACCTCCCCCACACCAAGGATGATGGCTCAGAGGCTAATGTGGGTGTAAAATTCACCTGCGCCGAGTGGAAAAGTCAGATCTGACAAGGGTCCGGTTCGACTCCCCCCCCCCCCCCCGACCTGATGAGGTAGTGTTGTCTCCCAGGTTCCTTGATAGAAGGCAACATTGCAGAAATCAGAGCAGAAGTCAGAAACGAAACACTGGGAGTGGTTTTTGGATCCGACGGTTCCACCACAAGGACCTTCAGGCACTCTGGCTCTGAACTCATCTGAGTCAAAGGAGGAATAGAAGACAAGGCAGATTCAGTAATCAGCTCCATGTCCTTCTGGGCTGGGCTCGAGAAAATTTTTGCTGGGGCTGGTGTCCGAAGCAACCTCTTAACCACCTGCTCCACATCATCGTCCAATAAGCTCCTGGACGATCAAATGGAATAGGTGGATGATCTATGGCTACCAGCCACCGACTGCAGAAAGTGTGACTGTGGCACCGAACGAACCAGCTCCAAGGATAGTGACCAGCTCCTTTCTTGGCTCTGAGTCGATTCCGACAACACAGATGGAACCGATGGAGACAGACTTCTCAGACCCCATAGACTTCGGATCCAAAGCTACTTGTTTTTCCGTTCTCTTCATTGGCTCAGAAATCGGAACTGATGAAGTTGATTTTTTTTGAGGGCTTATCTGAAGATTTAAAGGCCTGATTCCCTTTGACAGCCATCTCAAAAGGTCCCTTTTACAAGCCCCTGACTATAAGTTTGTTTCTCCGCTTCAGCAGGAGCCATGGCATATAGAACAGGAATCCTGGAGGTGAACAGCTCCTAAACAATAAACACAACTAGTGTGTTCGTCTATCAAAGACATTTTTTGTGTGCATGAGTCACGCTTTTTAAATCCAGACTGTTTTGTCTCTTTTGCATTATCCTTAGACATGATGCATAACTGGTCACAACTATAACAATACTATGAAAAATACAGCTATAATGTAACAGCCCTACACAATACAGAAATCACCAACAAACACAAGCAGGGAGGAGACGATTTTTTTTTAAGTTTTATAGGGAAAGAAAGAAAAAGGAGCTAGAGGAGAGGTTTCTAAGTTAAACGACGATCTCCTCTGACCCACGGAGGCGCCTCTAACTTAAACGGCGAAACCTAGAAAGTTTAAGGAGGTAAAACGAAGGGGGAGGCCCTCTAATTTAAATAGGCTAAAATAAAAGGGGACAAGAAAAAGAATCCTCTAACTCAAACGGATTAATTTAAGAAGAAACTAAATTTAGAAAGACAGAAAGAAAGGCCTGAGTAAAAATGACAGCACACACAGTAACAGCAAAATCAGCGAAAAAAAAACAATAGCAACTCTCCCAACACTCTAGAAAAGTAACTACTTGAAATACCTTAAAAATATTATACGTTTTCCACTAAATAACTTTAAAGAAGAATAAATGAAAGACACTTAGTCTGAGCTAGTATAAGCCGCGGTGGTACAGCAGTAGTGTTGTTGCCTCACAGCAAGAAGTTCTCCTGTTCGAATCTCGGCTGGACTGCCTTCTGTGCAGAGTCTGCATGTCCTCCCTGCTGTCAAGTGGCCTCCGAAAGACATGCATGAATGGGCGTGCCTTAGCTGAAGGTTGGGCATGGGGCTGGCAACTCGGCACCATAAAAATCTACTGCCAATCATTAGCGGACCGGAGTTCCGCTGTTGTGACCCCTAACCAAGAAAAGCTGAAAAGACAAACTGCAACAACTTAGCCTGAGCCAGCGAAAAAGCAATCCTGAAGCAGCAAGCAGAAAACGAGATCGTGTCACTAGGCATCTTGGGATAGGGTGTAGCCTCGAGCCAGTGAAAGCTCTCAAGCTTTAGGATGTGGCCGAGTCGGAACCAAGCACCCAACCATCACAAATGAGGGCAAGATAGGACAACATAACATTATATATTTGTCCAATCAACGGCAAAAATTTGTGTTCATTTAGACCAGGGCTCAATGAATATTTTTAAGATTTGTTAATACTTGGATTGAGATATATGCTCAATGAATATTTTTAAGGTTAGTTTAATACTTGAATTGATATATGTATATATATATATATATATATATATATATATATATATATATATATATATATACATAGATATATAGATAAATAAATATACACATACACACACAAACACACACACACACACACACACACACACACACACATATATATATATATATATATATATATATATATATATATATATATATATTTATATAAAATATACAGACACCCACATATATATTTAAAGCAATATAACATATCCATAATGTTCTAGGTCACTTTAGTCATCTCTACATTTTTATGTAAAATTTAACAATTGGAACGTTTTGTGTAAAAGGGGACGATTAATGTGTTGATGTTGTTACTTTAAATGTGTCTGTATTTAGCTTCATAGGCTGATTCTGCCTGTAGCACTGATGACACCAATGGGCGAAACTGGTCTGCTTTACTTATTCATCTCTGTCTGTCATACTGTTTTGTGGAGGTGTAAGGTTAATAAACCTACACTATATATTTATACTGGTGTTGAGTGCTGGTCTTTTTTTATTTGTTGATTCTATTTTTAAATCATGCACCATTTGTTCAGCTTGTGCACCACTTACTGTTAGGAATATATGAGCCATAAAATCAAGTAATCCTAACCCATGATGTTCTATTGGAAGATCAACTTATCCCACTGGATCCTTGCCTATTCCTCTTCCCAGATAAAATCCTTCAACTCTTAATTACTGTCCATAACTTTTGTTGATAAAAATATGCCTGACCTGTGTATAAAGCTAAAGGGACTAAAAACATTTTCACTGCTTCTTTCTTGCTATCCATTTCCAGAAACAAGAGCTTCCAGTTTCTCAGTTTTTGTATATATTTTGCTTAGTCTCTCCCCATATATCCATATCTGCCATAACAGAATCCTTTTTAACCCATACCATATACTTTGTTTTATCATGTCCCCATAAATATGGGTACTGCTGAAACAATTCATGAGAGGGTAGGCACATAGTTTACACCTATAGCCTTTGTTTTGTCTTCATTCATTTTATATCCCAAAAGAACCCATGGAACTGTCTCAGAATGTTCCACAGCACTGAGATGTCCTTTTCTAGTTTTATAAGATACAGAATGCTGTAGTCTACAAATAGCGCCAACTTTTCTTGATTACCATACCACTTATATCACTGAATTTCTGGTCCCTTATTTTCTTTGCCAATGGCTGTAAATACAACACAAATAACAAAGGGTAAATAGGACACCCCTGCCTGGTTCCTCTATTCAGAGACAACTTATCAGACAGGAGCCTACCCCACCACCCGCACATTAATTTTTGCCTCTGATCCCTCATATATCCTCCTAATTAATCTTATTATTGTGTCATGGAATGCAAATGCTTCCGTTGCCCTACACAGAAAATCCCAGCTTACTCTGTCATATGTTTTCTCTGCATCAAAACCCAACAACAACAGTGGTATTTTCTTACATTGATTCCCTCTGGATCATCATTTTTTATTAATGTTGTCAAATGGCTGCCTTCCCTTCATAAAATCACACTGATTCATACCTATCAATTTTGGCAAGACCTTTGCCATTCTGTTAGTTATTACTATATAATAGTATTATACAGTTATAATCATGGTTTAAGATTGAAAAGGGCTTACATGAAGTTGAGTACTAAGGGTCTTTATGAAATTTAGGTATTACAGCCACAGCAGCTTTTTTCCAGGATGTTGGTTCTTCCTCTGTTTTTAAAATACTGTTAAACAAAACCTTTCAGATTTTTATAATTTTCTCTACTTCTAGATTCCAAACTTCCACAGGAATGCCATCTATTCCCAGAGACTTTCCTGTAGACTGAGTATATGTCACCATTTTATCTCATCTCCTGCTATCTTAACTGTTAATTTTTGAGTCTCATCTACCTCTAACCTTGGCATATTTAAGTCTTCCATATATATTTCCATATGCATTTTTTTCTGTGTCCACATTCTTCTGCTTTACAAAATTTTTCAAAAAATTTCAGAAATATTTCTAATACGGCTATAGGAACAGTGGCCATTTTTCTTGTTGTAGACTCCCTAAGTTTTGCAACAACTCTTTTTACTGTCTGTTGCCTAAGTCATTGTGCTAAGAGTTTTTGTGCTCTGGAGTTATTATTAAAAATTGCGCAGCAGCTATCTTTCTAAACTCATGCATATTATCCAGATACTTGCTTATTTCCTCTTTGGCACTCTGCAGTTGCGCTTGTTCATGTTCTGTGAGATTCCCCTAATTCTGCAATACTTTAACCTCTGTCAGCCCCTCTAAATAATTGTTATTATTTATTAACCATCTCTTTTTCTTTTATTTTTACCCTATTTTTAAACTCCACTTTCACTTTATTCCACTAGCTACAACTTCTGAAGAAATTTCTCTCTTCCCTAATTTACTCTTGAATAATTTCCACTACCCAATCCACAAATTCCTCTCTTTTTAACAGACAGGTGAGAAAGCACCAATGTCTCATTTTTACTTCATTACCCTGCATTTTTGTTTTAGTTGTTATTGGCCCACGATCTGAAACAGTTACTGGATGTGTGTTGAAGTTTTCACTTAAATGTACATGTTCCTGTAAAATATATTTTCTTGTAAAGTAATATTTCACAAATGTGATTGTTGCTTTATAGTATTACATTTATTCACTAATTTATATGTTGCCAGTCTTCCTGTTCATCTCCATCTCCCAACTCCAGACTCCGATTCAAGTTTAAGGAACTCCTGAATCTTCTGGTAAGCTTCTGTGCTATTTTCTGTCACTCAAGCATTTTCCTTTGGAATACTGGAAAAGGTTTTCATTGAAAGTCTCTATATCAGTTTTATTATCAGAATCAGAATCTCCTTATGTTAGATGGCTCACTTTATGTAGGACATGCTTTCGTATTTCTTCCTTAGCCTGGTTTGCATCAAAAAATGACTGATCTTCCAGGAAAAATATTCTGAAGATAGCTGGGTACAGCAGCTTGAATCTCATACTCGCGTCTAGATATTCTTTTAATTGCTGTGATAAATCTGCTTCTCTTCTGCCTGATATACAGTGAATAATCATTTTCCATGAGCACTCTATTGTCTCCAATTTTTCATAACTTGCTTTTGTCACAGTTTTGTCAAGATTAATTATTTGTGCTTGTATAACTGCATCTTTACCAATACAGGTCTTGGCTGCTTTCCCATGGCCAGGTTTAGAGTATACACACAATATGTCCTTTCAATTAACAAATCCTGCTTTAGTATACCAGTCCAGTTGCTTAGCCATGCTTTCATAAAATTAATATGATCTGTTCTTTCCAGTTTCTCTGGTACAGTAGAAAATTTCAGGTTTTCCCTGTGAGCGCTGTCTGCTAGCGCTACCATTTTTTGAAACAGTTCTTCTTCTTCAGCAGTCTCATACTCGACCTATGATTTTTGTGGTTTTATCACTTCATCTGAATAGCTGTATAAAGCTTCTTCCATTTTTTCCAGCCTTCTATTTGGGTTGATATACTCTCTTCGGTGTTTCATTTATTTTAATCGTCTCTGAGTGCATATGACTTATTTTTTTCCTCTATATTACTGGAAGCTATCTCTTGAACCAAAGCTGAAGCTTCAACTGCTTTTTTCTTTCTTGTTTTTTTTTTTTTTGCTGAACAGATGCAGGTTTCTTTCCAGTCAGTGTTTTCTTTTCCCCTTTTCTAATTAATTTTCTTTCAAGCGCCCTACATTTCTTTGCTGATATCCAAGCAGTGTACTTACAAGCCATGAACCAAATTTACTAAAACTTGAATAGTTTCTGTCCCTAATGTCTTAATTTCTATTTTTTTACACTGGAAGAACTGAAATCAAGCTATTAATCATTGTGCAGCCATCTAGGAAGTCTGGTTTCCATGTTTTGTTGACAATGTGTTCATTATTTGGTTGTGGACAAACTGGACAACTAAAAGTCTATAAATTTAATGTTAGCTTGTTTTTTTGGCAAGCAATGCGTGTGAAATGCACTGTGCTGGGCTACAACAGTGTTTGTCAGCACTATATGAAATTATGCCTTACCTATATAGGTTACATATCAATAAGAATAAAACAGAAGGACAGCTTCCAAAGCTTTCATGGTACCTTCTATGTGCCCAAACCATTAGTCAGCTTGAGCTGAGTTAATTAAAATGTCAGGTTTGAGTACCAAGACCTTCACAGCTTTCATTCCAACAGAGACAGGGAGGCTAACACCCTGACAAGAACAAAGCTAGGAAAACAGAAATAAAGGTCCTCACCCAGGAGATTAAAAACACAAAAATAAAGGAAAGGAGAGAGGGAAAGGCTACTGCAGCAGTGATCATTCAAACATCGACTGTTATGGTATGTTTACTTATACAACTGTACAATGTTCATCATATAGGTTCACAGGTAGGTACTAGGCTACTGGACCTAGGGCCTATATAAGCCTAGCCAAAAAGGTACCCTGGCTTTCACCACCCAAGAAAATTATTTACCTGTGCCCCTGTCGAGTAGAGTCACAGAAGTGATCCCCGGGGTGAATTTCCTATTTCCCATACAATCATCAAGATTTTTCTTGAAGAATGCTAATAAGGAGCTTTATTTGATATAGATACATAGTTTGTTCCAGAGTATGGGAAGTCTCTGGGACAGGAATCTATCCCTCCAGCATGCTCTGTTTATTGTAGTGACAAGGTTTAGGTCCCTAGAGCGTGTAGCTCGGAGGGATTGGGATTTCTTTAAGTGGAGCATGTCCAACAGCTCTAGGTTTGACATAGCTTTGTGTGTTAGGCAGAGATCACCTCTGAGTAGGCAATATGCAAAGGAGTAAAGCTGGCGTTTTTTGAGACAGTCTGCGAAGGGCATCTGTTTGAGGCTGGTAATCCTATTTGTGAGTTACTTCTGTGACCTTTCCAGTTGTTGTAGATGTCTTGTGAGGTACATTACCAAAAGGGGTGTTGTACTCTATAATGCATCTAATGACTAACGGGTATAGGGGAACAATGACCTCTTTCTTCCTGGATGAGAAACCATTTGTGATGAGGTGTGCCACGTAGAAGGATTTCCTGACTACTGTGGCAATGTGATCAAAGGAGAGACTACTGTCCACCTGTGTCCCAAGGTCTCTTATCACACTTTCGGTGTTAAGTAGACAACCGACTATGTGGTAGTTTATGGGTACAGAATTTTTAACAAAAGGGTTAACAATGCACTTTTTGGCATTGAGCATGAGGCCATGGCTTTGACACCAGGCATCTGTCTCAGTGAGGCTCCTTTGTAGGATGTTCACATTGTTAGGAGTTTCGATTATGGCTCCTAGTTTGCAGTCATCTGTGAACTTCGTTAGCCAAAGACCTTCTGTGTCAGCCTGTACTTCAGAGAAGTAGATACCAAACAGGAGCGGAGCCAGGACTGAACCCTGTGGTACTCCACTTGTCATGGTCTGAAGTTGGATTTGGAGTCTGCTACTTTCACAGTGTGGGTTCTGCCAGTATGCCAGTTGGCAATCCATCTTGTGACATACGGATTTATACCTAGTTTAGTGAGTTTATTTATAATTCCTGAGTGGGGGATGGTGCCAAAAGCCTTGGCGAGGTTTAGAAAGGCTGTGTGAACCACCTTACCCTCATCTACAGCTTTCGTGACTGCTTCAAAGAAGTCTATCAGGTTTAGGAGACATGATCTGCCTTTTATAAACTCAAACTGGATGGGATCCAGAGTTTGGAGATTACCAATGTCTTTGTTTATAAGTTCCATGATGATACGTTCCATGGCCTTGCAGACCAGGCTCGTCAGGCTAATGGGGCAGTAGTTCCCGGGGTCCATGGTGGATACCCCTTTGTGGAGTGGGATAACCGTCACTGTGCACCATTCAGTGGGCACAAAGCCTGAGGTGAGGCTATGATTGAACATGGTACTTAGGTGGGGGTGCCAATTCATTCTGTAGTTCATGTAGAATGCAACCTTGATGTTGTCAGATCCCATGGATGCTGTGTTCTTGGCTTTGGTGACTGTGGTTTTTACCTCTACAGCCATGATTACAGGAACTTTGCATTCTTCCAGTCTAGAGATGGGCCCTTTAGGGGGTGAGAGGGGGGTAAAGTTAGCAGTGAACCTATCTGCCAGGATGTTGGTAATATCAGTTGGTTCTCTATATTTAGTGCCATTGTGCTGTAACTCAGAGCAGATCTGAGCATTGACACTAACATTCTTGACATAGCTATAGAATCCTTTGTGTGTGTGTGTGTGTAATATGGACCCACTGGATCCATACCACTTCAGAAAACAGCAGACATTTGGACTTCAAAATAATGAACACATGTCTTTGAAAATTCAGCAAACTAAAAGGATAAATCCAAAACTATCAATTCCAACACCAGAGACGGGCTCTACACAAGCAGACGTTACCTAGCCCTTGATATTAAGAAATAAAGAATTTGTGTAACAACCTTTGAAAAGCTGCATTGTTTTGTAGAAAGAACCCTTGTCCTTCCACACACCCCTGCCTAGTTAATTATTATCATTCCAATGTGAAGTAGCCTTGCAAAAAGATATATAGTTTTGGCTAAACCCATCTCTTCCCTTTCATTTCTGTGATCTCAAGTGTGAGATAGTTATCAAAAGTGTGGTCTACTTCAGATGGTTGAAGTTTCAGTATTTCGAAACCCACTTGTGTGAGACAACTTGTTCGAAGTGCTGAAACTTCGAAAACTGAGTACGGAGATCACAATACAGCGCGGAATGGGAATATTCCCTTTTCCTCACTGTAGTGTGATCTCGGAGTGGGGGGTGCAGGGGGGCTTGCCCCCTTGCAAAACTGCAAAAGATGTTTTTTTTTTTGTGTTTCTTTAGTAAGCTAATCCAGCGACTAGAATTCAGCGAAAGTGCACATTTGTTGAAATGCAGTTTCGCTGAAGTGGACATCTACTTTTCTTTTTCGAAGTAATGAAATTTCGACGAAGAAAAGTAGATCCATATATCTATATATATAATATATATATATATATATATATATATATATACACACACACACACACACACACACACACACACACACACACACACACACACACACACACACACATGCATGCATCATGTTTCCCTTCCTATTTAGCTTGTTTGCCTGAGGTAACACAGCTTTCAGTACCACATCTAAATCAGCATAGATACATAAGCTCTTGACTATCCTAACAGCATTATAGCAGCAGCTGTAATATTCCTGCTAGGAGATGTCTTCTTCAGAAAGCAAAACTAATGTCTTTACAAAAGTGCACTTTTTGTAAGCTAATTTTGAAAGCCAGGGAGGCTTCTTAAGATTATACTGCATGAAAATTGAAAATTCACCTTGACAGTAACAGATCTGTTTTTACAAAAAGAAATATGTTGTGAATGAACTGCAAAAATAGCTGACCTTATGTCATCACATCAAAAAGAGTGGCACATAATAGCTTTTTACACATTTCCTAGCACACTCCCAAAGATGGAAACCTAATGCGAGCAGGTAATAGTTTGTGAAAGTGTCCTACTTTCTCCAAAAATGTCACAGACAACAAGGAAATAATTGCTTTTTGTTATGCCATTTTCTCCGATGCTCTCATTCAGAAAACTACAAATTATTCAAAACATAACTAAGAGTGTATCATAGTATTACGACTTTAAGTGCTCTCCCTGAAGACACAGTTTTTGGACCGCCCACATCTACTACCTGTGCCACAAGCTGTTGTTTCACATCAACCTTTCAACTATTTTTTTCCAAGATTAGAAATGATGTGCAATAGATCAAAGGGCCTAATATTTCTTCTTAAATGCATTTACTGAGTATCACATTTTAAAAAAGGTCCTCAGCTTGCTTTTATTCGTCATGTAGCCTTATTTGGGTTAATTAGGGCTTTGAGGTAGGGACTAACCAAAAGGTTTATAAAGCTATCTAAATAGAAATTGTTTATAGTAATTCATGAACTAGGAGTAATTAAACCAGTACTACTTTCACACATGAAGGGGACTAAGAATATGCAAAGTATACAGAATATTTTTTTTATGACAAATTTGTAGTGAAACAGAATGACTCTGTTTACAAAAAGTGATACAGTCAGCTGACACCTGAGTACAGAATCAGAATGCAAATATCAGTTTATGTCATAAATAATATGACATTTAACCTTATTCTACATTAAAGAATTTTAAGCATATTTCTTCAACTACAAAGGAATTATTTCATTTATTTCACAAACTTGCTACAAACTTAAACTACATCTTAACTAACAACTAACTGCCTCACAACTGTACTATTTCAGAGACATCCACCTCTGAAGTTGAAGCAACCACATAAGATGTCATCAAGGATGGTACGCCATGAAACGATGAAGAGTTCAGTAACCAGCCCAGGTCCCCAGGTTTACCTACTAGTAATGGCCAGTACCTCATACAATGCTTTTGTAGCAGGATATTTCATGTTGAAAGGAACAGCATGCTATGTAAACAGATAAGAGTAGATCAAGATTTCTAACTTCCACATGCTAAAATGTACATTACAAATACCTGGTTTACAACATAGTTTAACAGCGACATAGCTAACTAAACTTACAAAACTGATGCTTCTGATAACCTGGTACATTTGGATATGCACTACAAATGCGGGGGTATAATGATATTTTTCCTTCTCCAAAGTTTTGTTACAGTTTTATATACAAAGAACGCAATCCAAAAGAGCACAGAAGTTATAAAAGGTCAAAACAGTTGACTCTCACTTTGCTTTACTCATATTAATACACCATGAGGTCAACCAAATAAAAAACAAACCTAATGCATTTGTACTGTGCCACAAATATCTTTAATAATTGAAATCCAAAAATGTAATATAAAACATTAAGCGCTTTTGTTTGCACCAGGGACGTCTTCAGAATGCTATAAAAACTCATTAGCCAGCTGAAAAAATACACTTACAAACACTCCCTCCTAAATTTTCATTGTATAAATAATTAATATGTTAATTGGAAGATAGTTAAAATTGTTAAAAGTCAAAAGATATTAAAGCTCTTAAAGTGACACTACCCATTAAATGTGTGAACCACAAAAAAAAAAAAACACTAAAATAAAAACGCCTAAAAAAAAAATATTTGAAAACAAGCACAAGAGAAATACACCATACGTTCTAAAAATACAAAAATACATTTGCACCAAAGCTCATTTTCACTGTAAAAGTGATTAAAGAGGATTGCAGAAAAAATTACAGAAATAATGATGATTTAAGATGCAACACACCTCCTATAGACACCATATCATTCAAGCCATTGCTACTCATGCAGTCTAGTTTAAGTTGCCATCTTATCTCCTTCCATTCTAAAATATCTTTTTAAGGACCTCCCTGGGCTATCTTTCAACTTTTAACAATTTTAATTTCAACTATCTTCCAATTAACATACTGGAATATGGATTATGTATATGAATATGATCTATGGAATATGAATATTAAAACTGTATATTGACTTAAACTGACTGATATTTGCACATCATACGGAATATGACTTGGTCATTATTTCTGGAAGTGGGTAAAGGCTTCAACAAACAGAGATACCATAAAAGAGGCAGAGGGTTTTCTATAAGGAAGACCATCCATTTTCATTATGTGATTACTACCTGCATTCACAATTAATATTGATGCATAATGCAGTCCTTCACAGAGCAATCTATACTGCTGCCAGTCAGAGAGTAATCTAGTTCATAGCAGTTTCATCCTTTAACAGCCCTGATGGCACAGGAGTGAATGCAACATCAAACATCATATAAAGCAACATTAAATAACACTAAATGTCCTTTACTACATATCAAATAAGAAAGCTATGCCTGAAAGAGCATACACAGAAGTAAATCATGAGCAACCCAGGGGTGTCATCAGCACTGCAGACATGCAGCCTCCTTGCCACTGGAAAGGTCCATTATTTCCTTTATAATCCCTGTGGGGCATTACTACACTCAGGAAATGACCAAAGGTATGTTCTAATGCCTTTTACATATCTAATACACTGGAATTTTTTTTTCCATTTCTAATATCTAATTTGTAGTGTCAGAAAAAACGTAGTTGCTAAAGTTAATTACATTTCAGTAACACATTCATACTTAGAGATAAAGAGAGAAAAAGAGTGCGAGTGTATGTATGTACGTGTGTGTGCTAGAGCTGTATTATACTACAGCATGTCTCTTTCTTTCTCTCTCTCTTATTTTCCCTTTAGAAACTTTTATAAAAACTTCTTGCTATTATCATATAAATATATTTATATGTGTTTTACTTAGTTGCTATTGGTTTCTCTCTCGGCAGGACTGTATGGACCTACAATGTGTACACGTTTGAAATTTAGTCTTGTCAACTAACACTGTTTGGTGCTGACTACGCAGGATTTGATCTATTTGTTGGCAGCCGCTGGTTGGGATGTATTTCAACATTCAGCCAAGTGTCAACATCTTAACAAGTAGTAGACCAGCCTTTTCCCACTCCAGGTGACTGGACTGCTGACACTGTATGCAGCATTATGAGTAGTACACGTCTGAGTGTGTTGTCCTTTGGATGACATGTTAAACTAAGCCCCCATTTCCTAGAGTTGGTGGTAGCTCAGGTGGATGTCAAAGATCGTATGGCACCTATCAAAAAGAGTAGGGGTCCTTTATATGTATACAAAAATAACTCTTATTTACAAAATATTTACATGTGTACAAATATATAAATATACATATCTGTTTACACATATTCATAATCTCCTTTACAGATGCTCTTATTTTTCCATCCCTATTAGACCACCCCCTCCTTTTTCCTTAACCACCATCTGATTTTACTTAATATTGTTGCTAAAATCCATTTTCCATTAAACATAATTTTATTTATTCTTTCATTCCATACAATCCATCCATCCTCAACCCCCTTTTCCCATTTTTGCACATGGGGTCAGGGTATCACTTTCAGTAGTGAAAATCATCTCGAGCCAAGGTTTACACTGCCAGGTGGCTAGCCCTGCCACAGTAGTTCATCCATACCACTCACTCGCATGGCCAATTTAGAGTGTCCAATCTGCCTACTGCATGTCTTTGGAATGTGGGAGGAAACCGGAGTACCAGGAGGAAACCCACATGACCACAGGGAGGACATGCAGACTCCACACAGAAGGCATCCCAGCTGAGAATCGAACCGGAGAACCTCTTGCTGTGAGGCAACAATGCTAACCACTGCACCACCGTGGCCACCCATTCCATATAACCCAACACATAAAATAAAATAACTTTTAACATATTCTTTACTTCTCTCCATATTTAATCATATCCATGTTTATTTTAACCACTTATTTTATAGCTTCAAAAAATCTTCTTTACATAGTTTTCCCCATAACATTTTACACCTTTACATTTCAAAAACACATGTTCCATAGTTTCTTTTTCTTCTTGACAATGTAAACATATTCTAGAACTTTTCTTTTTATATACCATATTTTCTTTTACTGGTAATTTATCTACTGTCAATCTCCATAAAAACTTGACATTCTACTTTATGATTACACTATTTGCTTCTTATTTTTGTAGCTTTAATTTTCTCATCTGTTACATTTATCCATGGCTTTACATAATATTATATCATTATATTCTTATAAAATACTTTCTTTTTCTATACCATTAGTTTTTATTTGCAACAAAAATATTTTTTCTTGGTAAAATTTTACTTCTTCATGTATACACTCCTTTCCTCTTTTACTCTTTTTTTACCATACCCCAAAATTTATCATGCTTATATTTACACAGTTTTACTACTAATCTCTTATCTTTTTCATTTATCCACTTTAACACTTTGTCCAAATTTAATGAAGCAGCATGTACCACTGGGTTAATTAACCCTAAACTTATTTCTTCTTTATTTACATACAAAACTCTTCTTTTTACTGTGTTTAATATAGAATCCCATATAAATGAAAACATTATATGCCATAATTCCTTTTCAAATGTTGTTGGCAACATAAATACACTTGCTAAATATGCTATTTTCCCATCAGTACTGAATTTCTCAAATAAGGCTTTTTTCCTGAATGGTAATTTATATGTTATCCAGAAAAGGCATGTTTGCTTTATTTCTTCAATTGCTTTTCCCCATGGAATTCTACTTACTTTTTTATTCCCAAATTTTATATCCAATACAGAAATGTCATTCATTGGAAAATATATAGCCCAATCTTTACTACATCACCTAAACCTTTACGTTTCTCTTTATTTAAAGCCTTCCCTATTATCTCTAAATTATTACTTCTTTTATCCAGATTAAATTTTTTGCAATTACTATAATGTCATCTGCATATGTTAACAAAACTAGAATTCTTAACCCTTCAGGAGTTATGTACTTCAAATCCTTCATTTTCAAATTTATCTTGCATACTATCATTCATAACTAATGAAAAGAGTTTACAACTCATTGGACATCACTATCTTAAACCACTTTTCATATGTAGCTCTTGGCTTAACAAGACATTTACAAGTATTTGTACTTTATTACTACTACACACTGACATACGTAATTTCCTAACTTTTTCATGTATATTATATTCTTTCATTACCACCTATTAGATTTCACGTCCAGTTGTATCAAATTCCTTATTAATATCCCCTATCATGATTTTTGCTTCTTCTTTTCTGTTCATAATATCATGCACAATTTATCTACCTACCATTAATAATTCTTGACAACCCTTCCCCTTTATATTATATATGTTATCTTCCATATTTTCCATTTTAGTTTCAAATCTCATTTGTATTATTTTCATAAAGATCTTATAATCATTATTATTCAATACTACTGGTCTCCATTTTTTTTTATTCTATTATATTATTTTTCCTCTGTATAAATTTAAGAATTCCACTACATAATTCTTTATACACAAAAACCTTCATTTAACCATTCACTCAAAATCTTAAAAATTTTTTTTTTGCCAATCCTTTAATTTTTATACATTTCATACCCTATTCCATCTGGGCCTGCAGCCAAATCTATATTTAGTTGCTGTAATACCTTATCTTGCTCATTTAAAGAAATCTCCTTTTCTAATTTTTTTTTTCTTTTTCTGTTAACTTTTTACTTTCCATGTTTTTTTCACTATCTTCTTTTTTTCTTTAAACATTTCTTCTACATGTTGTAATACACTATTTGTAATCTTTTCCTGAGTTTTTTCTATTTCTCCTTTTACATTTTTTTCATTTCTCTCATTATATTACCATCATCCTTTGCTAATCTGCTTAAGTAACTTGATACTTTTCCCTCTTTTTTTTCCTTGTAAAAAATATCTTTTCTTATATAATGCAATGTTATATGTTCTTTTATATTTTTCTTTCTCTTTTTTACATCAGATTGCCACTGTAAAAAAAACGTTTTATATTTTTCCTTAACTATCATCCACCATTCAGACCAATTTTTATAAAATGTTCTCATAGTAAAATGATCTTCCAATAACTGTATTACTAATCTCTTTTCTTCTTCATTCCATGGTTTCTCATTTATCCATTTTATTCATTTGCTTATTTTTATATATTCCTTGTATTCTTTTATCTCTAGCCATATTGCAAGATGATCAAAAAAAATCCTGTTTCAACTACCTCCCCTTCTCCTATAACTAACCTCCTGATACTATTAAATAATCTATTTCAGTTCTATACATACCCCTTTCGTAAGTCCATGAACTTTGTCGCAAGGTTTTAACTTACCATATCTTAGAACGTCTAATATTTTTCTCATTTAATTTCCTTTCTCTTTATACTTGTCTCTTAAATCATGGTTAAAGTCACCTGTCATTATAATTTTCATATTTATCACTACATAGACTAAAATCTAATGAAACTTTCCCTTTATTTGCAGTTAGTACAAGCATATAATGTTATAATTATTCATACTTGTTCTTTCCATTTTAAATCTACAATGGTTAATCTTCCCATTTTTTTTTTTTTTTTGCTAAAGTTACACCTAACATCTTTACTGTACATCTACAGAATACAGCTATTCCAGAACAAGAAGTTATGTACTCACAATAATGTTCGATGTATGTAGTCCATCTCGCCTCACATTCTTACCCGTGGGTTTGGTGGGTTCGGAGCCGAATGTCGGCTCCGACTCGGCCAAACGTTTTTAGCTCGAAGTCTTTCTATTGGCCGGGCTAAGATGGTATCCCATGCTGCACTGCTCTCTATCCCCAGATCTAGTTTACTGCGAGCATCCGCACTCATTCTCCATGCATAACAACACCTAAAGAAAGGAAGAACAAACCAAGAGGGAAGGGAGCACTGAAACCAGACCTAACCTCCAGATCCTCCAGGACGGGGGAAGGGGGGGGGTAAGAATGTGAGGCGAGATGGACTACATACACCGAACGTTATGGTGAGTACATAACTTCTTGATGTTATGTAGTCCAGTTTCGCCTACATTCTTATCCGTGGGACAGCGTCCCCAGCACCTAAATCCTGGGAGGCACAGTGGAAAATACTCCTGAGCACTGTGGAACCAAAGGAAGACCTGCCCCTAGATACCACATCTAACTTGTAATGAGTAACAAAGGTGTGAGGAGATACCCAAGTAGCTGCAGCACAAATATCATCCATAGACAATCTTACCTGAAAAGTTGTAGATGTAGATACAGACCGAGTAGAGTGAGCCTTCACCCGGAACGGTAAATCTTTACCCCCTGAGGAATAAATGAAAGAAATACAACTGGAAATCCACCTGGACAACATGACTTTGGAAACAGGAGACCCAATTCTGTTTTCCGAAAATGAAACAAACAACTGATCAGATTTTCTGAGGTCTTTCGTTCTGTGCAAATAAAAACATAATTGTCTGTGCACATCCAATTGATGAAATTTGAATTCTGCCTTGTTTGAGAACAGGGGAAAAAACACTGGCAATTCAATAGATTGGTTAAGGTTACTGACTGATGCCACTTTGGGAAGAAAGGAGGGGTTTGGTCTGAGAGAAACCCTGTCCTTATGAAAAATCAAATAAGGGGGTTTGACTGATAAAGCTTGAAGCTCCGAAATGCGTCTGGCTGATGTGATGGCTACTAAAAAGACAGTCTTCCAAGTTAAGAATTTTAAATTGCAAGTGGCTGCAGGCTCAAAGGTGGGTGAAGTAAGACCCTGTAGAACAAAATTTAAATCCCAAGGCATAACAGGTTCCCATAACGGAGGATGAAGTAACAAAGTGCCCTTCAGGAAAGCCTTACAGAGTCTATGTGCCATAAGGCTAGACTCGTCTGCGACATGAAAGGCAGAAATTGCTGCCAATTGGAATTTAATGGTTGCGGCCTCTGAACCCTGGTTAAAGAGCATAGACAAGAACTCCAATATAGATGAAATTGGAGCTGTGTAAGGGTCAATCTTTTTGGCATGTACCCAAATTGAAAACCTCTTCCATTTGCTGTAATAAATCTTCCTGGTCGAGGGCTTATGAGAGGAAGATAAAATATGAACCACCTCCGGTGAAAATTGATGAAGCCTAACTAATGACGGAAGTGGAGTAGCCAAGCTCTGAACCGGAGGGTCCGAAGAAAGGGATGGAGCTGCCCTGACATGTGTGTCAGTAAGTCTGGTTGTGGGTCCAGAATCAAAGGAGCATCCATGAGATAGGGATGGAGAAAGGGGAACCAAATTTGAAGAGGCCAGTGTGGGGCAATCAGAATCATTTTGCTTCCCAAGGATTGTGCTTTCTGAATAACCTTTGACAGCAAGGGGACCAGAGGGAAGGCATATAGTGGACCGGAGGGCCAACCATGGACTAGAGCGTCCCTGGGTGACTCCCCCTGAGGGGGGATCAACGTGAAGTAGCTGCTGCATTTGGCATTGAGGGGGCCGACAAAAAGGTCGCAGCAAGGCTGACCCCACCTGCGGAAGATCTGTTCCGCAACTTGACAGTTCAGGGACCACTTGTAAGGCATCAGAATAGCTCTGCTTAGCCTGTCTGCGATCACACTGGACTTCCCCGGAATGTGGGTTGCCACCAGAAAACGTTGGGAAGACACTGCTCACTGCCACACTCGCATGGCCTCTCTGCAAAAGGGGTAAGACTTGGTTCCTCCCTGCTTGTTCAGATACCACACCACTGACATATTGTCTGAGTGGATTGCAATAGTCCTGAGAGGAAGAAAACTCTGAAGTGCTTGCAATGCTAGTAGCACAGCACTCATCTCCAGGACACTGATATGCAGATGCATCTCATGCTCTTGCCACATGCCTTGGACTGTCCTGCCTAGACAATGCCCCCCCACCCCATCTGGGAGGCATCCGTGGTCACCGTGGCAACCGGGGGCACAGGAATGAAGGGCTTTCCCACATTCAGGTTGTCGGTGCAAAGCCACCAACTGAGATGCTTTTTGCACCTGTCTGTGAGTAGAATAGGGTGAGAAAGTGGAAGACGTTGAAGAGACCACTGGGCAAAGAGTAGCCACTGAAGGAGCCTCATATGTAACCTTGCCAGAGGGACTAACATGATCGTAGCAGCCATTGTCCTCAACAGTTGGAGGACCCATCTTGCCTTCGCTCTTCTCAGAGGAAGCAAGGAGTAAACTTGCTGTTGTAGGACTCTGATTATTTCCTGTGGCAGAAACTCCCGCATGAGGACGGTGTCTAGTTCAGCGCCTATAAAAGTGAAACGCTGTGAGGGCAACAAGGCAGATTTTCCCAGTTCAATGTGATGCCCAACTGTTGACATAGGTTGATAGTAGTGTCCCTGGTCTGAAGTAGTAGATGCCTGGTGGTGGCAGTAAGGAGACAGTCATCCAGATATGGAAACACTTGGAATCCCTGTCGTCTCAAGTGAGCAGTCACCACTGCCATGCTTTTGGTAAACACCCTGGGGGCTGTGGTAAGACCAAAGGGCAGGGCTCGAAACTGAAAATGACTGGCTCCCAGCCGGAAGCGTAGGTGACTTCTGGATGCCCTGTTCATCTTTATGTGGTAGTAAGCATCCTTGAGGTCGATGGAGCACATCCACACTTCTTTTCCCAACAATGGGAGAATAGACTGCAATGTGACCATTCGGAACTTGGACTTTTGCACATGGGTGTTCAATTGACTGAGATCCAATATGGGTCTCAGGTCCCCTGTCCTTTTTGGCACCAAAAAGAATCTGGAGTAAGTCCCTAATCTGAACTGGTCTGAGGGGACATGTTGGATGGCTCCTTTTTATAGCAGCTTTGAAACTTCTAAAGCTGAGTAATCCCTTTGACTGGGTGGAACATCTGGGATTTTCTTGATTGGAGGGGGATTTGATGAGAAGGGGATGACATATAGGTTCATAGGTTGGTACTGGGCTATCTGCCCAAAGGCATATATTAGCCCAGCCATGTTGTGCGGTATTCACCGACCCTTTAGTAGTTCCCTAGATCCTTGTACTAGCAGCTAGTACCCTTGGCCCCTATCTAGTAGTGCTGTTGGTGTGATCCCTGGTGTGAATTTTCTGTTACCCATCCGCTCATCAAGGTTCCTCTTGAAGAGTGACAGTGAGGGGCTCTGTCTTATGTAGATTGGGACCCTGTTCCATAGTAAGGGAAGTCTCTGTGAAGGGAATCTATCCCTCCAGCATGTTCTATTCATTGTTGTGTTGAGGTTTATATCCCTAGAGCGTGTAGCTCAAGTAGATTTGGTTTTGCTAAGATGGAGCATGTTCAACAATTCTGGGTTGGACATGGCTCTGTACGTTAGACAGAGATCGCCTCTGAGAAGGCGGTATGCAACACAGAACAGTCTTAGCTTTTTCAATCGTGCTGCATAGGGCAACTGTTTGAGGCCAGTAATCCTCTTGGTTAGGTACCTCTGTGGTCTCTCCAGCTGCTGGAGATGTCTAGCCAGGTACATTCCAATTGGTGCATTGTACTCAATAATGGGTCTGAAGAGGGAAGAGTAGAGGAGCACCATTACATCCTCCGGAAAATATTCGTAGAACCCATTGGTCCTGGGTGATGTCTTGCCAGGCCTCCGGGTATAATGAGATTCGACCCCTGACTGGCTCCGGAAACGCACAGTCGGGCCTCCCATCAGGAGCGGTGGTAGGGAGAACCACAAAAGGAATAGCGGTCTCTCAAGTTGTGGGGGCCTCCTCTGCCCCTAGGGTGGCGTCTCCCTGAATAACCACCCCCTCTCCTGCCTCTGGAGGGGGGCTCACCTTGTGCACCAGGAAAAAAAACTCTGATTTCTTGAACCACATTTTGCCAACCCTCTGAGCCTTGGGATAAGGCCTAGTGGGAAGGAAAAAACAGACTCCTATGGCAGACAGAGTTTTTTCCTCCTGCTCGCACCTGGTGAGAGTGTCTTTCACCTTAGTTCCGAACAAAGAGGAAGCATCAAAAGGGGCGTCGGTGAATGAAGACTTGAAGGCCTCCGCGAAATGACAAAGGCGCATCCAGGCCTGCCTCCTAAGAACAACTCCTGAACTTGCTGCCCTACTCGCTCCCTTGGCTGCATAGGAGATTAGCCTCATGGAGGAGTTTGCAATGGAATTAAGGGTAGACATCTGAGCGTTGACCGTCTGGGCCACCGCCTCAGAAACGTTACCGTGAGAGTATCTCCAAGCTCCTTGAGGAGATCTCTCTGGAGCCGTATAAAGTGTGATAAATAATTCAGTTACGGTAAGGTAAAGGTCGCTGAAGAAACAGTACGCTTCCTGTACCGGTCCATGGTCCTAGACTCCTTGTTAGGGGGATGGACAGTGGAGGAAGTCTCGGCTAATTCCTTCTGGGTGGCAGCTGCCACCACCATGGCATCCACAGGGACTCCCTTGGACAGAAATTCCTTATCAGGAGAAGCAGACAAAAATTTATTGGGTCTCCTGGGGACTGGTTCCACAGAGTCAGGGGTTTCCCACATCCTTCAACAAACCAAATCCAGAAGCTCATCGAAGGGTGGAGATACCCAGGAGGTGGAGGGCTGAGCACAAAAGGCCTTCAGGAAGACCGACTCCTCCTCGGAGGGGGCTTTGGATGGCCAGTCACCTCTTTGTTTTAAAATCTCTAGGATGTCAGAGAAAAAAAACATCCTCAGCGGATGACTTAGGGGACCCCTCCGATTCCTCGAGGTCTGTGTCTGATGCGAGAGACTCATCCTGGGAATCTATGTGCCTCCTCTTGCACGTCTTCTTTCTGGGTGGCTTCTCAGGCAAAAACTCTGAGGGGCTCTCAGAAATGTGGGGACCACTCATGGGGGTACCCTAAGGCCTTGGGGCTCCACTGTCTAGAGATACATGGCGATCATAGACCTGCACCGGTGTAGTAGGGGACAGAATGACCGACCCGCATGATGCCGCTGACGACCTGGCTAGCGCTCTCCACATGGCCTCGAAGGCTGGTCCTCCCAAATCCGAAGAACGACCAGCCTCCGAAGCCACTACAGGAGTCAGACTTCCCTGCACCGAAGCACCGAGAGGGAGACTAGGAGCCAAGAGGTGTCCCGAAGCCTCTCCCTCGGGTTCGACCAAAGAATCCTGAGTCCTGAACCTTGTGGACAATGCCGACGGGGTCAGAGCTGACGTCGGCACCGATAAGCCAGGAGGGGCTGTCGGAACCGACCTAGGGACATCACACAGAGCTGAGCACTCCAGCTCCAAAAGCTGAGATGTGCTCAGAGGAGGAAGTATCGAAGCAGGTTGAGGGACCGGCTCCGGAGCCGACTGGGTCGGAGCCGAGAACAATTTTGCCAGAACCAGTGACTGAAGGAGTTTCTGCACCACTCTATCAACGTCCATATCTGATAAGGTCCTGGAAGATTTGGAGGATAGAGAAGGAGATTGAGACCTCCTCTCTGAAGGGGATCTGTGAGGAGGGGATACTGGCCTAAAGCTAGGCGATCGGCTCTGAAACGGTTCCAAGAAGATTGGAGCCGAAGCAGGTCCCATAACAACTGACACTTCCTGCGGCTCAGAGAACAATGGAGACGAGGATGTCGAAGCAGACTTTGCTATTTTCTCCGGTGGCTCTGAGGAGACTGAAGGAGCCGGAGATCTCTTTTTTGATTTAGAGGATTTTGCCTTAGAGCTGGTGGCACTCTCCAGACCCTCCTCGAAGGAGGGTTTCAGAAGTCCCTTCAAAATCAATTTATTCTTCCTTTCCTGAAGAACTCGCGGACTAAAGGCATGACAGAAACTGCACGACTCCTGGAGATGAATCGCTCCCAGACAATACACACAGACAGAGTATCCATCGGTAATGGTCATTTTATAACTGCAACTAGAGCATTTCTTGAAGCCCGAGAGCTTGTGCTCCTTAGTATCTTTGGACATAGTTAACCAACAACAATTAACCACTGAATAAATGGACCAATGGTCAAACAGTCACAAGGCGGGAAAAAGCCTACAACAAACAGAATACCACAAGATCTCTAAGTTAAACGATCCTTAGACACAAACACAAGTGGGGAAGGACTAATACCTCTAATTTAAATGGTTTAGTCCCGGTAAACTTTTATGACACAAGGAAAGCAAGGGGACAGACTAGGTCCTCTAACTAAAAACGGGCCTAGCCCGTTGGAAACAACTAGTGGGATACCACAGAAAAAAACAATCAAAAACACAACTTTTCCACAAGACAAGATAAGAACACACATAATAGCTATTAAAATAGCCTTTTTTTCCAAAATTTTCTCTGATAAAGAAGAAAAAGGGTACTTAGCCACAGCCAAGAGGGAGACCACGTCCGAGCTACATGAGCGGCAAACGAGATTTGGGGATAGAGAGCAGTGCAACATGGGATACCTTCTTAGCCCAGCCAATAGAAAGACTTTGAGCTAAAAAAGTTTGGCCGAGTCAGAGCTGACATTCAGCTCCGAACCCACGGGTAAGAATGTAGGTGAGATTGGACTACATAACATCATCTATCATTCCCAAAATTCCAAATTTTCTTACCTCCCCATAGTTTCTCTGTTTATAATATTTCTTCTTTTGTTAAAAATCTCGTGTCTTCCTATACAATTACATCTATATCACATGTATTACACCACTTCAAAATTCCTATTCTTCTTACTAAATTCTTAATACTATTACATGTACAGAAAGCACGACAAAATTATTTTCCCTTTTCCTTAGATTCATGGTTTCATACGTTCATAGCTAATTACTCAGCTAGCTTTCTTAACAGCCCATTGTAAACCTAACCAATTTCCTTTCTAAAGGTGAGAATGAAACGCTGTACTTTGTGTTTGTGAGTCAAACACCTTAAATAACCATTATACCAAGCCTCAATCTTTATCTATATATATTCTTTTTCATCCATTTCATTTCTTTTTTCTTTTGTAAGTATTCCTTTACATTTTCTTTTTCTGTCTTTTACCAATATAATTATTTTTTCCCCTTTTAGTACCTCGCAGTTTATGTCTTCTTTGTCACTTATTTCAGAACCTTCTTCTATATCATTATTTTTTTCTGATATAGTTTTTCTTCTGTTTCTACTACTCCTAGAACTTCTCTTTGTAAATTGTCTTCGTTTTTTGTTTTCCTTACAATAATTTGCATTTTTGCAATCCATCCACAGATGTCCAATTTTTTTTTATATTTATAACATTTCAATTCACATTTTTTTGTTCAATGTCCCAATTCCCTAAAAACATAACATCTTCTTTTGTCAGTGTTACTAATCAAATGTCATTCTTTTCCACAAAAAAAAAGAAAGAAAAACATGTTTTGGGTTGTGCCCAGTATTTTACAACACCCCTATTCCCCTCCACTTTTATCATGCTTGGTATATGTATATATTTTCTTCTCTTTCTATTTTTAGCACAATATTACAGTCCAGCCACCAGTCCATAAACCCCTTTTGTCATAAACATTTGCAATGTCCAGTACTTCTTTACATAAAGCTTTTAAATGTTGTTTCAACTACCTCTGTTTGAAATTGTACATGAATCTTTTTTTTGTTGTTTCTCTGTTAAATGCTTTTATCACATAAAGACTTCATGGGTTACAGTCTTTCTTTTTTTATATTCTCTAGGAAAATTTTCCATTGAAAAACAGTCTCAAATGTAATGCCGCAAAATGTCTCTTTGTTAATGAAAATAAATGCTCTTACCTCATGTGCTTTTACACCCAAAGGAGCTATTAAATTGTCTCACACTTCATGCCTGTCCATTTCTTACTTTGAATCCTTACCATGTACTTCGTTTTTCATTTTCTTCTGCCTTCTTTTATGTTACTCCACTTTTTCCCTCTTTTACATTCTCCGCATATGTTTTCTTTTACATCTCACCACTATTCTTCAGGATTGTCTCTACATCTTCCTTTTGTATTTTCTCCATAATGTCCCCCAGGAAATATATCCTACATTTTCTGGCTGACTCTGCACCATTATTTCTTTAAGTAAATCATCCTGCAACCCTCCCAACCTGGAGGGTTGTAATTAAACATCCAGCATTTACTGACTCATCTCCATCAAACAGGTTTCTCTGAACCATTTCCTCAGAATCCTGCACAAATTTTCCAGTCTCAATATTTGATATCTCCTTCATTTCTTTCGCTAATCCATCATCTCCATCTCTCTCCATCTGCCTTCCTGTTTCTCCAGGCTGCCTCTGCACCTGGAACAGAAACAGGCAGTGCTCCTCCAAAATGGTTCCCACTCGCAACAATGACGAGTAGGGGGAGTTCCCTGATGCCCTGACTACACATTCCTTAGCAGTATTTGGGTGCCCCTGAAAAGAGGCCAACTAGTGGGACTACCCTAATCAGCTAATAATAAATAAAATAAAATGTCATAGTTAGACTCTCCTTTTACCACGCTTCACCCCTTGAAAGACCATGTAGAGTTTTCTAGCACATTTCTTTTTTTCTCAGTAGTGCAAATATATTCAAAAGGTTCCCAGTCTGGTACTTTTCATAGGTGTTTTATATTTCCTCAGTTTGGAAGCTAGGAAGGAAGAAAGTGATAAAGATCTGGAAGGTTTTGTTTAACAGTATTTTAAATGGAGGAGAAGCATCAACATCCTAGAAGAAAACTATGGTGGCTGTAGAACCTAAAGATCGTAAAGACCCATCAGATTCAGCTTCATACAGGACCATTTCAATTCTAAACCATGATTATACAGTATTTTTGTCTATAATGGCTAAAAGAATGGCAAAGGTAATACCAACATTGATAGATATGTATCAATGTGGTTTTGTGAAGGGGAGGCAGACAGTTGGCAACATTAATAGAACAATGATGATTCAGAGAGAAGCAGAATGTAATAAAATACCACTGTTCTTGCTGGGTCTTGATGCAGAGAAAGCATATGACAAAGCTGGGGTTTTATGCATAGGGCAATGGAAGCATTTGCATTCCCTGAAACAATAATAAGCTTAATAAAGAGGATATATGAGGGATACTAGGCAAAAATGGAAGAGGGAAGGTTCCTCTCTCATAAGTTGTGTCTGAACAGTGGAACCAGGCAGGAGTATCCTATTTCTCCTTTGTTATTTGCTTTATATTTACAATCACTAGCAAAGAAAATAAGCGACTCAGAAATTCAATGATATAATTGGTATGGCGAGCAAAACAACTTGCCTTTATTTGCAGATGATATTATTTTGTACCTGATAAAACCAAAAAATGATATTTCAGTGTTGTAGAACATTCTGAGACAGTTTCATGTCTTTTCAGGATACAAAATTAATGAAGACAAAATAAAGGCAATAGCTGTAAACTATGTACCCACACAAGAACTTGTTCAGCAATACCCATATTTATGGGGACATGATAAAATGAAGTACTTAGGAGTATGGGTTAAAAAGGATTCTGTTATGGCAGCTAAGGATATATGGGAAGTGAGTAAACAAAAGGTAATACAAAAACTGAGAAGCTGCAATCTCTGCTTTATGGATATGGACAGCAAAATGCAAGGGGTCTATATTAGATCACCGAACGCTTAAAAAAGCGAACGGTAATTAATCGACCCTATGTAAGCGAAAGCTTACAATTTCGAACTGTCAGAACAGCGATTTTTTTCCTAGGGAAAAAAACAAAAAAATATATATATTAAGCACTTTAAACATTATATTAAGTGGGGGGCTGTGCCCCCCACATACCCCCTACTTAAATATACCAACTCAGAGACTGCACTACAGTGCCGAAAATGTCAAAGTAACGAAGCGGCCAAGCAAATTCTTTTCCAGGGAAAGAGTTCGCTTAAAAGCCGCTTCAATATTTTGCCGTTTTAGGCTTTTGAGTTCGACCAAGACGCATTCGAAAGAATGCATCTTCAGTCTTCTAATAGGGAAACAAATATAAGCAGTGAAAATGTTTTTAGTACCTTTGGTTGGATGTATTAGATCTAATATCAGGTTCAGTCCTTGTTGGCACCAATCACTTTTCAACCCTAAAACCAACGACTGCTTTAAACAAGCCAGGAAAAGAGTACCTTTACCCTCTCTGAGCAGCAGTTTATTAGACAAGTAACATTTATATGCTGTCCCAAGCCATCATCTCATTTATTCCATATTAGTTCTCATCACTTGTTGGACCTGAAGTCTAGAAAACTCATGCATTAAGATCTTTTTACTTAATCAGCAAAATGAAATGAATGGTTCTGATTTAAAATACAATAACTATATTGTGTACATGCAGGTGTGCCTATGTTTGGGAATAAACCCCTATGTCACCTGCTGGATGAACTGACTCACAGATATGATGCAGGAAATCAGAACAGGGGAAGTTACCTCCACAAAGAGAACAGTCACCAGCGGAGTCCCCCGGGTTCTGTGCTGGGACTCCTTTTGTTTGGCATCTACTTTTCTGAAGTAAAAGCTAATACCAAAGTGCTGTGGCTGACTAAGTCTGCAGATTACTGCAAGCTAGGAGCAGTCATTGAATCCCCAAATGACTTAGCCATCCATCAGGAAGGTTTGTTTCAAATGAATAAGTAGTGTTAAAATCATGGACAAACTAAATGACAATAAAAGCCTTAATGTCTCCTTTGGGAAGTCATCTACTTCAGGGAACTACCACATTGACATTACACCCATGAGAGTTGACCCAGTTGTTCGGGCTTCAGGAACTTATGTGGACAGTGACCTATCCTTTGACTAACATGAGTATGATGTTGTAAGAAATGCCTTCTATACTGTACAGTGTATAAATAAAGGGATTGTGTCTAGATCTAGGGATGTCATTGCCCCATTTTACTCAGCCCTCATTAATCCAGTCATTGAATATAATGCCCCCTTTGGCTTGCATCTGTGCAGACACATGCAACAACCACAGAGATACTTTATTAAAATTATAAAAGGCCCAAACAACATGTCTTATAAAGTCCAACTCAAAGACTTATCATTATATCAAGTTTATTATAACTTAGTTATCCTAGTTAGTTATAAGTTATTATAACTTAGTTATCTTAGTTAGTTATAAGTTATTATAACTTAGGGGATGGTACACTTATTCTGTACTTAAGTACTGAAATCCTTTTTTTTTCCTGCTCTTTTGTACGGGTACTGGGAGTAGGATTGTATGTTAGTTGTGTCATTCTTTTGCTTGTATGTGCTGTTTTACTTTCTGTATGTAATCTCAAGAAGAAGCTGATGCAAGGAATTTCATTTGGTCCTAAATGACAATAAAGTTTATGTCTTGAATCTTGAATTTATATTCAGCATTGTACCAACTGCTAAGAGGTGACCTGTGTCTGGCATACAAGGTCTTCAACAACCCAATACTGATGGATATATTGCAAGTCCAATGGCATCAGAAACATGCAATCTAGGGATCTAAACCTCTTCTGCAACATCAGCAAAATGGTTTGGTGGGACAGGTAAATCTCGCAGAGGATACAGCTGCTCTGGAACAGACTCCCCTTCCACATTAAATAAAGTTAATTCCTGTTCACATTCAAGCACAACTTGACTCTATGGATGGGAAACAGAAAATGTACCACAGGACTGCCCCTTCTACCACTAATGGACAGAGACAATTGCTAAATGCTTTAACCCATGCATGGGTCCCCTCAGTTTATCTATGGTATTCTCATTAGGGGTAATATATAATTATCAACCATGGGATGGCTACAGCCAATCTCTAATGAAATGGGATAGGTCAATTCGAGCACAGAAGGATCAACTGGATAGATTTAAAATGACCAGCAAAGGCAGCTAGCTTAGGACTTACAATGAACCTATAAAAGAAAATAAGTCACTCACCATAAACAAGTGCAAGCTGTTTGCAGTGAACGCTGAATATGGCTAGAGGGACCAATACAGAGCAGGCTTTCAGCAGGTGTGCATGTGTATGTATGTGTGTGTGTGTGTATATGTGTGTGTGTGTGTGTGTGTGTGTGTGTGTGTGTGTGTGTGTGTGTGTGTGTGTGTCCACTAAGTGCACACAACTAAATACCTACCCGAATGTTTCTGGGTCTCAGTTATTC
Source organism: Protopterus annectens (assembly GCF_019279795.1). Lineage (NCBI taxonomy): Eukaryota > Metazoa > Chordata > Ceratodontiformes > Protopteridae > Protopterus > Protopterus annectens. The sequence continues at coordinate 1,156,787,963 of NC_056735.1, read as the reverse complement.
TATGATTAAGCTGCGTATTCTGTTAGATCAGTACAGCATGACCTGGTGACTTCTTTCAAGCAGTTTTTGAAATGGGGTTGTGCCTTATTTTGCCTCATTCCCTTCTTTGGGGGCTGAATTTCTTGGCTTCCTCCTTTTGGGCAGGCAGGTAATTTGAACCTTTACTTAGAAATTCTGAATTTTCAGGGAAACTTACTTGGGCTTTCACAAAGACTGGAAGTTCCTTAAGACTAAGCTGGATTTTTTACTGGAAGTCATTTTGGATCCTCCTCCCCTAAAACAGTCCATTTGCTTCCCTGTTTTCTCTTCAGTGGAGGAATTTAACACAGAGGAACATTCATCCCCTACATATGCACTGCTAATAACTGCATGTATTTGCGAAGATGGGCCAATTCTTCTTCTCTTTTGCTTTCTTGAAGGGGACTTACATATAATGAAGCAGATGTTAAGTAAATGGATTGCTAACTGCAATAACTTTGTCAATGGAAGGCTAACCAAGCCTATGCAGTCAAATGTCACCCATCACATGTATAGCTCCTTCCACTGCCTCTTTCTAGAATGTATTTTTGTTGACATTTTTGCAAGGGTCACGATGTGTTCTGTCAATACCACTACCAAGTGAGACTGTTTGGACCATAAGTCACAACATCATGCTTCTTTTGGGACTTCAGTGTTTCATAGGTTGGCCTCCTAAGATCAAATTTTCAAAGTCTTTTGGCTGCTGCTTCTTTGGAATTTTACTTTGGTACAGTTTGGAATTCTTTCCAATACTTACTCCCTACAAATGGCCTTGTTGAAATAAAAGATACATGAATACTGACCATAACCAGCAAATCTTCAAGAATGCCCTCTGAGGTAGATAATTACAATTCTCCAACAATTTCCTTAGTTCTGAAAGGTCATTCCATCCACCCATCTAGGATGGACAGTCCCAGAAATTCATCATGATTTTAATGTTTGTTTGCTTACATCTTGCAGCTATGGTTGATTGAGTTCCACAGGGACTACTTGGCCAAGGATACCATCTTAGACCTAATACATTACATCGTGCTGTCAATGAACAGGGAACATGGCCTCAAATAAAGCAGTTACAAACTGAAAGCATTGTGCCAAAGGATAGGATAATCAAGAAGGAGTTTGTTTTCATTTTCTACCCTTGCTTACCCACAGTAGAGAGAGACCTTCTGAGCATCAACAGATAAGGTGAATGAACACATATCTGCCATTTTACCCTGAAAGTACAGTCTGCCAGCAGTGATATTGATGTATTGTGCATAATGCCTGAAGGCTACGACAATGTTATGAAAAACTATCTAATATACAAACATTCCAAACACAGAAATAATGTGTTTATTACACTGCTGCTGGAATGCACACACAAACACACACACACACACACACACACACACACACACACACACACACCAGAATGCCCTGGACCAGGATTATGTACAGCTAGAAAACCTGGCTCAGCAACACAAAACACGTCTGAAAAGATTCTGACTTTTTCTATATTTTTTTATTAAAATAAAAAGCTTTCAGTGCTTTAGTAGTATTTAGCAGTACTGTAGTAAGACTTAGAGCAGCAGTGCAGTTCCCTCGCTTTATTCCGTCATTTGGCTTGTTGCGAGCAGGAAAATATCAGGTGTAAACTTGCTGAAGATGCATAATTTTTATAGTTACTTGCTGCAACAGTCAGAAAGGCATGATAAACTCTGTCAGCTTCACTGACTGTGCAGCTAGGACAAGTGCATTATCTCAGCTAAACTGAAGGTTAATGCACACAATTCAAACTGTTATTTCAATGTTGTTGTTGTTGCTATTTCAATATACCAGCAAAATACTTTTACACTTATACGGAAACAAAAGCCTTTTTTCACATTCTTGCTTATTTCTGGCAGTAATGGATACTGTTGGTTCAGTTTCATACTTCCTGAACATTGCTGGGAGGCCAAAGCCCAAATGGACTCTACAAGCTAGCACCTACAACAGTCTGCATACATCACTGTTAGCAGCTGATCTGCTAAAACTGCAGAACTGGAAGCATAGCTTACAGAACTCCACTTGGTACCTTAAAACACTGACATCTGCCTCAAACCTGATGATACTATTACTATGTCCTGACAAAATGTATATCTCATTTTTACGCCTGATATAACTTCTAAGAAAAAAAATCACTCAATTGCACATGGGGATACACTGTGTCCTATAGTGAACTAATAAACTTCTGTAACACAGCATGATATGAGTAAAATTCCATGCCTTTACACCTTATTATATTTCTCAACAGGATGTGTTTTAGTGCTGGTAAATGTATAATCACAAAATATGACAGAGAAATCTGAAACTTTTGATGCTACTTTTGTCTGATTCACTCAAAGATCACCCCCCAACACACACACACACACACACACACACACACACACACACACACACACACACACACACACACACTGTACTACTAGTACACTAACGTAGCTTCCCTCAGAAAGCATGTGTTTCAGAAGGACTAACAGGTCAGTTGAAAACACCACTCTGGCAGAGTTCTCATGTTTATTTTTGGCTCCCCATTCATCTAGACCATGATACCCACGTTCCATTCTCACAAACAGCCTACTTGTTTAAATTCATAGATTTATAAATATCCCAAGACCACTGAATCTTATTATCATTCACATCTTGCCAGTAGCCACCCCAAAGCTCCTTCTTCAGGAGGGCCATACTAGTAAATCCCAGAGTAAGTTTGCAGATATCCATGCCTTTAGTTTATGTTTAAAGGAAAACAGTCAGTTGCATGCTTAACGTGCTGGGGAAGTTTATTCCAGAGGTTTACGATGTGCTGGTTTATAAACCTGTCTCTCCACCGAGTTGTATATGTTGGTGAAAATTTAGGTCCCTGGTTCAATACTGGTGGAGATTCTGAACAGACAGAGAAGCAGAAGGTCCAGGACAATCAGGTCTCTAATAGTGTTGTAAGTGAGACAGAGATCCCTCCCTCAAAATTCTGTAAGACACTGAATAAAAAGCTAGTGCTTTTACTCTCTTCGTAGCTCAAGGACTTTAGGCCTGTGATCTTTTAAGTTAGGAACTGCTCAGGAGCGGCCTTAGGTCAACTGGTGCCCTAGGTAAAAGGGCTCCACGGTGCCACCCACACATCACCCAGTGCCTCTATTCTGGTCTACCTACACAAAATAAATACTGGAAAAGTGCCCCTACTAGATCGCCACCCTAGGCGGCCACCTAGCTGGCCTACGCCTAAGGCCGGCTACGGAACCACTGAAGTCTTTCTAATGATTTTATATGTTTAGTGAGAAAAAGCCTAAAGAAGACACTGTACTCAACAATAGCTCTGATCAATGTGGAGTATAACAGAGTGATTACCGCCTTAGACCTTGAAGGTATTCCTTTTATAATTAGCTGGGCTAATTAAAAGGATTTCCTGATAATGGTTGTCACATGACAGCCAAAAGTGAAGGCGTTATCAACCCAAGTACGTAGGTTCTCAGCTACATTTTCATTTTGAAGGGGTATGTTGTCTATACAGTATGATGAGGGAAGAGGTTGTCTACAAAAGATGATGATACTACACTTTTTAGTATTTAGTTTGAGCACAGTTTTAGTAAACCAACAGCTGACCAGGAGAGTTCATTCTGGGTGTCACAGAGCAGCTTAACAATGACCCCTATATGGCAGTCATCTGCAAACTTTTTTAGTCAAGGGCTTGGTTCTCAGTATAGAAGGAGAGGTCCCTGTACAGAGTGCTGTGGGACACTGCAAGTCACATTCATCCTTTCTAATGCAGCACTATGTATGTCTTTCAGACAATGTATGTATTTACTGCAGTTTGATAACCAGATAAGTTGTCTGGTCTAAAGATCCTTTTCAGTAACAACCTGGGCCACAAGGCAGGTAGACATCTGTACATTTACATACTGAAATCCATAACGTGACATGGAGAATGCACAAGAAATATTAGCTATTATACAACAACCCCCTATTAATATTCAAAAAACGTGCACGCTGATTGGTCAGCGTGCACGATGTAAATCAGAGTTATAGTAATGGAAAAAGGTCCGGTCGCCCGGACTTTTTCCATTACTATAACTCTTTTTTTTTTTACAGCAACGGAGAATGCAAGATCTCTGTTGCTTCACACTGTCTCGCTATGTTAAACTAGTTTAACATAGCGAGATAGCATTAAAAAAAGTAACGGAGATTCTCCGTTGCTTTATTTAATGCTGTCTCGCTATGTTAAACTCATTTAACATAGCGAGACAGTTTGTAAAAAGCAATGAAGATCTTGCTTTCTCCTTTGTTTTGCCCACAGCTCTGATGTACTGCTTAGGCATACGCATGCGCAGTACATCAGAACTGCCGCAGAATACCAGACAGCTGCGGAAGGGCAGCAAGGAGGCATTATACAATGCCATTATTTAAGAAAATTATTATTTTTTTTTTCTTAAATAATGTCATTGTATAATAGCAATAACCCACTTCTGGGTGTGGGTAATGCTGGATTTACCCATGGTTGGCTTTGTTTGGTCACTCGGGCTTCGCCCTCGTGACCAAACCACACCAACCGTGGGTAAATCCAGCATTACCCACATCCAGGCGTGGGTTATTGCTATATAATAAAATACAGTATATACAATCATAAGCAATATGACAAAGAAGACTGAAAAACAGTTAACAAAATATACAGATTGGCATAGTGGGTGCTGAGCAGTAAATATGTAGGAGGAAGCACTTGGATGATAAATATATTTTAATCTTTGTCAAGAAAACAACAGGCTGCTTCATTTGACAAGTGTTCCTTTAAGTTTGTTTTGAAGAGCTGCATATTTTTTTGTTTTTGTTTGACCTCTAGGGGAGCCCATTCCAAACAGCAGGGGATATCTGTGAGAAGGCACTTTCAGCAATTGTGGTTTTAAAACATGATCTGACTGAACACCCATGTTCTCTCTAGCCATCTCATCACACATTGGTCCATTTTAAGGCATTTAGCTTCTGTATGATGTCAGCATAGGAAATGGTGTGAAAGGCCTTGGCCAGGTTAAGATAAGCTGTATGCACCAGATGGCACCATTTGCAGCCTCCATAAGCATTTCAAAGAAGTTTACCAGATTAAATAGACAGGATCTACCCTTTGCAAAACCAAAATATTGTGGATCAAATCAACAAGATTCTTAGTATGTTTATGAAGTCAGTTATTATATTTTCCATGGTTATGCAGATGAGACTTTTAAGGCTAAAAGGTCAGTAATTATCCATCCAGTTGTATGGCCACCCATACAAAGGGACATGACTACTGTAGTCCATTACTCTTCAAGGACAAAAGCAGTAGTCAAACTTAGGTTAAACAGGTCATTCGCATCAGTGGATGACCTCTGAACCCTGAATGGACAGATAACAGCTGCAGTATCATGGATGTCACCCTCTGGAGTCACAAGATTTTTTATATTCTTACTGTCTTGCTTGCTTTGGTGAGCAAGTACTATCTAATGTTCACTCTCAGAGATCTGCTGCAGCTTACGGATTTGTACACCTACCACACCTACCACACTCATGAATACAGCTGCCATTGTTTGGCTCAGTTTGTGCATCTGAGTAACTGTATTCAAAGCTGCAGTAATAGGCTTTCCAACAGATGCTATCTCTGTGGCAGAACAAAACAAATTCTCTCCCCTGGTATAGGGGAGCATGTGTTGGCTACTTATTTCCATCCCTCCATAATGAGCTCTTTCAGAAGGGCTGCTACTCAACTCAAAGTTGGTAAAGGCTAAGTCAAATCTTTATTACACTGTATCACAGAGCTTCAATAACACTCACTAACTCAAATTCAAGAGACTGTCGCCCTTTCTGTATAAACTCCAGTATTGCTGAAATATTTTCCCTATCACATATCATGCATATTACATTTTCCTTGTACTACTGTAATTTAACAGTTAATTGTTATGAAGTTTGTTCATGTATATGTAAATTCCTAATGGAGGACAAGATAGGGGGCTTATTCAGCAGCAAATGGTCCACACGGCCTCCAGTTTGCACTCCTATAAATCACTTCTTGCCCAATCTCACAGTATACCATTTTCATTTCATTAAGGAATAAAACATACTAAAAGAACAGTGATGTAGAACTGTGGCCTATTATAGCAATAACCCACGCCTGGGTGTGGGTAATGCTGGATTTACCCACGGTTGGTGTGGTTTGGTCACGAGGGCGAAGTCTGAGTGGCCAAACAAAGACAACCGTGGGTAAATGCAGCATTACCCACACCCAGGCGTGGGTTATTGCTATTATACAATGACATTATTTAAGAAAAAAACTACTTACTTTTCGTAAATAATGGCATTGTATAATGTCTCCTTGCTGCCCTTCTGCAGCTAACTGGTATTCTGCGGCAGTTCTGATGTACTGCACATGCGTATGCTTACGCAGTACATCAGAGCTGTGGGTGGAAGCAATGGAGAAAGCAAGATCTCCGTTGCTTTTTACAAAGTGTCTCGGTATGTTAAAGGAGTTTAACATAGCAAGACAGCTTTAAAAAAAGAAATGGAGAAAGGAAGATCTCCGTTACTTTTTTTAAAGCTGTCTCACTATGTTAAACTCCTTTAACATAGCGAGACAGTGTCTAAAAAGCAACAAAGATCTTGCGTTCTCCGTTGCTGTAAAAAAAAGACTTATACTAATGGAAAAAGTCCGGGCGACTGGACCTTTTTCCATTAGTATAAGTCTGATTTACAACATGCACGCTGACCAATCAGCGTCCACGTTTTGGAATATTAATGGGGGGTCATTGTATAATACTAGTTTTCCACCTGGACTCTATGAAACTATATATATTGCCAGCATTTTGAAGTTTTGTTCCTATATAGTATGAAGTTCTTGTACATATCAAATGTGTGTTTTTCAAAGACCATGTGTCTTTAAGAATGTGTGATTTTAATGCTTGGTACCAAGTCTTTAATTGCCAAGAATTTGTAAGGTATTTTAACTGGAGTGTGCATTTCAATGGTTCTGGTAGTACATGTGTTTTTTTAGGGGAGGGGAAAGTATGGTACATAATGGATTTTTTTGTATTAGTATAATGTTTCTGAAGAAGTCTTGTGCTACATACAGACGAAAGTGCTAAAACTGACATTAAAATCTGGTTCATTGTGTTTCCTCTGTGCCTAGATTGTGTTTTTTTGTTTGTTTCACCAGTTTGTTTTACATTGTGGGATACTACAAAATGTGTGAGAATTATGGAAAAGTATGTACGACAGAAGACAAAGGAAAGGCGTGCGTTGTGTGTTCACCTGTCACTGGAGAACCATTTCAGCAGGTAGTGATAAATACATTGTTTTTGTAGGTTCCTACATTCACAGATCACTGTCTCCTTTGTCAAGGACTGAAATGAACTCAGTAGATTACTTTCAGTGATCTCATCCACTAACTAGACTCCTTCTCCTCTTTTGCCCTAAATGCATGCATTTTGGCCTCACCATAGCACAGTTATTTTGCTTCTATATCAACCATTCCATGTATCATGTCTGATTTTAGTAAATGGCAGCTTTTTAAACCTGCTTCCTTGTATGTAACGTGCTATCATTATGCCAACTACTCTTACATGGTAGACTGACCCACCTTAACTTTACACTCACAGCTCTCACATAGATTTCCTGTTATCTTATTAAAAATTCCAAGTCATACTGTGGGCATTTCAACTCTATAACAGCAATACACACTACATTTGAAATGTCCACAGTATGACTTGGAATTTGTTATAAGATAACCTCTCCCCACTGATGGAACAGACACTTATGCCAGGTTATACACCAATGCTTTATACCAGCACCTGTACAATTGTATTGACTCTGCCATACCCAATAGAATCAAAACAAGATCTTCAAGGGAAAACAAATCTGCCTGGTGGACAACTGACACTAATAGGCTATAAAACAAAAGAAAGAAATTGCTGTCTAAGACTACGAAGTAACTATTTCAAAACTGGAAACACTCCCTCCTCAACTTAAACAAGCAAATAAGACCTCCTAATGAAGTCCTCCAAAGCTAACTATGAATCCAGATTAGCTTCCCTAACTAAAGATAACCACAAGGCATTCTTTAGTTACATCCATAACCTTAAAGGTAAGGCCCAGAATTGCGCTGAACTCATAGTTAATGGTACTACATATACAGAACCTGTGGAGATAGTAAACCTACTGGCAGACAGGTTCAGTGAAAACTTCACTACCCTGTGCCAGCCAAATATACACCAAAGCATCCCTAACACCTGTCCTTCACCTAGTATGTCCAAGGGGCAGGTCTTAAAAGCCCTCTCCAAGGCCAAAAACACAGCCTCTATCAGAAGAGACAACATCCCGGGCTGTATTCTATGTGGGTTAAAACAGGAATTAGCATCACCATTGAGCATGCTTTTCAATCACAGCCTAAGCACTGGTTTCATCCCAGTGGAATGGAAAACAGCTACTGTCATCTCTTTGCACAAAGGGGGTGCATCCATGGTGCCTGGGAACTACAGACCCATTAGCTTGATCAGCCTTATCTGCAAGGCCATGGAATGAATCATCATGGACCTTATTAACAAAGATATAGAAATCTCCAAATGCTCAACCTCACCCAGTTTGGCTTTGTCAAGGGGAGATCATGCCTGTTAAACTTGGTGGATTTCTTCACGACCGTCACCAAAACCCTAGATGACGGCATATCTGAGCATACGGCTACCTAGATTTAGCCAAAGCCTTTGACACAATCCCTCACTGAGGCATCATTGGTAAACCCACCCAGCTGGGTATCAACCTATATATTGTCAGGTGGGTTGCAAACTGGCTTGCTGATAGAACTCATATGGTCAAAATAGGAGACTCCACCTCCTCCAGCAGACCCGTAACCTGTGGTGTTCCACAGGGATCGGTTCTGGGATCCCTACTGTTCGTAATCTACTTCTCTGAAGTACAGACTAAAACTAAAGGACTGAGGCTGACAAAGTTTGCTGATGACTGCAAACTGGGAGCGACCATTGAAAGCCCTAGCGATGTCAACATTCTGCAAGAAGGTCTTACGCAGAATAATGACAGGTGCCAAAGTCATGTTTTTAAACTTAATGCAAAAAAAATGCATTATCATTCCCTTCGGCAAGGGTGATGTTCATAGGTTCATAGGTAGATACTAGGCTATCGGCCCTGGGGCCTATACAAGCCCAGCCAAAAACTAACCTTGACTTTTGCCACCCAAGAAAATTATTTTCCTGTGCCACTGTCAAGCAGAGCCACAGAGGTGATCCCCAGGGTGAATTTCCTATTTCCCATCCAATCATCAAATCCTGCAAACTACCACATCAGTAACAATATCCTAAGCACACAGTCAGTGGTGAGAGATCTGGGTACACAGGTCAACAGAAACCTTAACTTTAATCACCATGTCTCCACAGTGGTAAGCAGGGCATTTTATACTGCTCATTTCATAAGTAAGGGCATTGCCTCCAGAAAAAAAAGAAGTTATAACTCCCCCTGTACTCTTCTCTCATCAGGCCAGTAATACAAGCTCCCTTTGGTATGTTAATGTAATAAAAAAGGCACAGATACTGGGTAAAATGCTTGGTATTTACCTCAAAGCGAAAAATAACAACAAAACGATGAACAAACCAAGACTGAAGGAAGAAAATAAAAAAAATGTAATGAGAAGTTAGCGCTTTCACAATCCAAACTGATCGCTTCTTCAGACTTAAATCATACTACTGAACAGCCAAATTTAAAATACAAGACAGCCTATCACAGTGGAGAATATACTAACTAAATTGGAAAGTGCATTTATCTAAAAACTTTAATTACTTAAAAGCTAAAATTATTTAAAAATGTACAACTATTTGTAAAATGTATAAATAAGTACATAGTACTACAAAAAAAAAACATTTGACACATAATTTTAATGTTTCAATAGTCTGGCTTTCAGAATAGGTTAAGTGATACCATACCATTAATTCCAGGGGGTTTATCAGCCTGCAGTTTCATAATCCACTTCTGTTCAACCTCCTCTGTCCTGTTCTTAATATCTCTACCTCTCAAGCTTTCTGATAAAATCTCTAGTACAAAAAAGGTAAAAACATGGTGCATCCCGTTTTCTTGTACATGCTTAGCCAGTGCACTAGTTTCCTTATTTTTTACACACCCCCCCCCCCGGAATTAATTTTGTTGTTATTTTTCCCTTTGGTATGTTCCTTTCCAAACACCTGCAGCAATTGGAGAGACCACAAAGGTTCCTTACAAAGAAAATTCAGGGTCTTCAAGATCTGCCTTATGCATAGACTGAAATCATTGTCACTTTACTCTGTGTCCTACAGAGGGTGACCTGTGTCTTGCAACTAGAGCAATCTCTGACCCATCTTTAATGGAAATGTTGCACATTCGCAAGTCAAATGGTACACGGGTCACTTGCTCAAAAGACCTTAACCTGGTATGTGACATCAACAGTGCTTGCTGGCAAAACAGATTTGTCTCACAAAGGTTGCCCCACCTTTGGAACAAGTTTCCTACTCATGTTAAACAAAGCTCCTCGCTGGCCCTATTTAAGCGTAATTTGAATGGTTGTATGGGTAACTGGAAATTCACCCCTGTGGTTCCACCAGTGTCCCTCGTGGACAGAGACAATAGGTGCTGATATTAGTATCTGCTTGAACTACGACACACATGGGAACATGGGTTGAACTAGGCTAGGCTTGTAAAGGCCCTGAGGCTGTTAGTTTAGTAACCTCCTGTGATCCTATGAAGTTCCAAAAAACTCACTCTTCAGCTCCAACTTATTTCCTTTATCTAACAGTTACCTCCCTGAAAAAAACCTATGAATTCTGGGGATGGTGCTGGCCTCATCTTTACTGGCTGCAGACCTACCTACTTAGTACATAACATCCGCCTAATTTTATTTGTTTTAGTACTACAGCAACTAGCAACAGGATCTTCCTTAAGCCTTTAAGATGCCAACTATATAGTGCCTCATCAAGACAATTCTGGTCCTTTTTCCTATCACTATCATACATAAGGTCATAGAATTAAATAATGATATATATGAAAACAAAAGTAAATTACAGCAGCTTAAATGGCTCAAAACATTTAATAGGCAATACAAACTCTGACAAATAGATGCATAACAAGATGCATGTGAACAGCTCCACAGCTTAGGTGTTAAAAAAAAAAAAAAACTTCCCAAAATTCAGTAGAGTGAACAGGAGAAGGAGAAAGACATACTGTTGGCTGATAATAATAAAGAGAGTGAATGATCGTATGTGTGCTCTTACACTGACGTCGTTGGTGTGGAGAGGTCAAGAGAGGTCACATGACCACGTGCTTTATAATAAAGGAGGAAGCGAGGGTTGTTAATCTCTTCCGTTTTTAACCAGATTGATTGCCTTCACGTGTGTTTATTTTCCTCTGTAAATGTATGTCTAACCCGACTTTCTTACCCTTAAGATGATACCGCCAACGGGTTATGGGCCCAGGAGGGAAGTAGGAAGCCGATGGCATAGACTATGTTTCGACAGAGATGAGAAGAACTACGAGTTGTGTGAGACAAGGTTTCTGGGGCACCTGCGTTTGCTAGGGCTGAAAGACGCCATTTTGCAAAATGTGCAGCAGGACGCAGATGACGACGAGAATGAGGAGGAAGGCGACAACGATGCTGAGAAAAATGAGGAGACATATGCAGAACTAATACAGTTCTTAGACGACAAAAGTTTGTCCCTCGTCATGAGAGAGGTCGCAGATGATGGTAGAGAAGCGCTTCAGATCCTGAGAGACCATTATGCCGGAAAAGGGAAGCCATGGGTAATTAGCCTATACACCGAATTAACAAGCCTCCAGAAGGCCATCAGTGAAAGTGTCACAGACTATATTATTAGGGCTGAGATGGCCATTACAGCACTTAGAAATGCTGGGGAGAAGCTTAGGGATGGATTACTAATTGCGATGATTCTGAAAGGGTTGCCTGAAACTTTTAAACCATTTGCAGTACACATCACGCAAGATGATGATAAGTTGAGCTTTGGTGAGTTCAAAACAAGGTTGAGAAGCTATGAACATACTAAGAAATTTAATCCCAACATAAGTAATGATAATGTGATGAAGGCAAGTGGCCTTGGGGAAAGAGTAAAAGCAGAGATTATATGCTATAGCTGTGGCCAAAAGGGACATAAGGCACGAGAATGCCGGAGAGAATATAAAGGCCAGAGACAGTGATGTAGTTTGTGTAAAACCTCTAGCCACAGGGACAGTAACTGTAGACGAAAGAAGAAAGATAATGTGAAACAAGCAACTGATGTGGATGATCACACATTTGTCTTTAGAATAAATGAGCATCAAATTTGTGAATTAAAGCAGAAGGTATTAATGGTGGACACTGGTGCCACGCCACACATAATTAACGACCTGAAAAAGTTTAAATACTTTGATGCAACTTTCTAACCGGAGGAACACATTGTGGAATTAGCTGATGGAACAAGAACCTGTGGGGCCGCAGAGAAGAGAGGTAATGCAGAGGTATGGCTGCTAAATACAGAGGGGTGCAAAGTAAAGGTGATGATGGCTCAGGGGCTGTATATCCTGATGTATCCACAAAGCATTTTTTCTGTTAAGGCAGCAACGTCCCAGGGGGCCTTAATCAACTTTAAACAAGGCCGGGACCAACTCATCTATAAAAACGGCACCAGGTTTGACATAATTGAGTGTGACAGAATATTATTTAGACACATGATGAAGAAAACGATAGTGAGATACATTATGATGCATCTCAGAGCTGTTATGACACTCAAGCATGGCATAAAATGCTTGGTCACTGTAATTTCGAAGATATGTCAAAATTAGAAAAAGTGGTAAAAGGAATGAAAATTAAAGGTAAAGTTGAGAGACCTAACCTAGATTGTGAAACGTGTATGCAAAGGAAATTTGTACAGAGCAGAAACAGAGAACCAGATGCAAAGAGCAAAACTTGTGTTTGAACTGGTCCATACTGATTTGGCAGGCCCAATTGAGCCAGTAGCAAAAGACGGCTTTAAGTACACTTTAGCATTTACTGATGATTACTCGGGTGTAATATTTGTTTACTTTCTGAAAGCCAAGAGTGACACAGTCAAGGCAACTGAAAAGTTTATTGCAGATTCAGCTCCTTATGGGAAGGCAAAGTATATCAGATCAGATAATGGCACTGAGTTAATGTCGAAAGACTTTCAGTCACTTCTTCTTCTTCTTCTTTCGGCTTTTCCCGGTTAGGGGTCGCAACAGCGGATTACCTGTCTGCTCATAATTGGCAGTGGAGTTTTACAGTGTCGAGTTGCCAGCCCGGCGCCCAACCTTCCACTGAAGGCACACACACGCACACACTCACAACTAGGGCCAATTTAGAGTATCCAATCCACAGTCACTGTTGAGTAAAAATGTTATAAGACATGAAACGACCGCACCTTACTCACAATGGAACGGCAGAGAGAAATTGGAGAACACTGTTCGAAATGGCAAGGTGTATGTTGATAGAGAGTGACTTACCTAAAGAGTTGTGGACATATGCAGTAATGACTGCTGCTTTTATTCGCAACAGATGTTATAACAGGCGTGTGGGGCAGACCCCCATTCTTTATGCTAACAGGAAAGAAACCTGATCTTTCAAGGATGAGAGAATTTGGATCAGTGTGCTATGCATACAGACAAGATAAAAAGAAGCTAGACCCAAGATGTGATAAGGGGATCTTTGTCGGATATGATAAAAATAGCCCATCATATCTGGTCTACTATCCTGACACAGGAAGGGTCCTTAGACACAGGTTAGTCAAGTTCTTTAGTAAGAATGTAGCTGAATGCCAGATTCAGACAGACCCAGAAGTGAAGGATGAAGATCTTAATATCAGATGAAGTGTGCATGTTAAGTCAGAATCAAGAGCTGACAGTCAAGACACAATAGTAAGGCAAGAAGAGGAAAGGCAGGATACACACTATTCTAAAAGAGAGAGAAAGCCACCTGCATACTTGAAAGATTATGAGTGTAAAGTTGAAAATGACGATTATGTGGCAGTTAATGTTGACTATTGTTACCGATTAATATGCAACACACTGCAGAGCTTTAAAGAAGCCATGACTTCGTCTAACTTGGAAAAGTGGGTCAAAGCTATGAAGGAGGAACTTAAGTCTTTAAAGGAAAACAACACATTTACACTCACTACACTGCCAGAAGATAAAAATGCAGTGGGAGGTAGGTAGGTTTTCACGGTAAAAGACAATGGAGATAATTTTGAGACTTACAAAGTTAGATATGTAACTAAAGGCTACAGTCAAGTCGCTGGTATAGATTATAACGAAGCATTTGCACCAACTGCAAGTATGACATCTGTACGAAGCCTAATGCAGATGGCAGCTCAGTATGATTTAGAATTGCACCAGATGGATGTACAAACAGCCTATTTACATCCTCCTACTGACTGTGAGGTGTATATGGAGCAACCTGAAGGTTTTGAAAAGAAATCAAATAATAGGTTCATAGGTTCGTACTAGGCTATCTGCCCTAGGGCATTTATAAGCCTAGCCAGAGTGTGTGTGGCTTTCACCACCCCTTAGGATGAGAATACTACGCCCTTTTAGGGTTTAGTTTACTGTGCCTCTGTCTAGTAGTGACACAGAGATGACCCCTGGGGTAAACCTACGATCTCCCATCCACTCGTCAAGATTTCTCTTGAATAGAGTCAATGAGGGGCTCTGCCTAACATGGACTGGGATTCTGTTCCAGAGTGTAGGGAGCCTCTGGGTTATGAATCTGTCCCTCCAGCATGTCTTATTTATTTCTGTGTTGAGGTTTAAGTCTCTTGCTCGTGGCTCTGATGGATTTGGATTTTCTGAGGTGGAGCATGTCCATTAATTACGGATTGGACATGGCCTTGTATGTCAGGCACAGATCACCTCTGAGTAGGCGGTATGCGACTGAATAGAGCTGGAGTTTTTTCAGTCGGGCAGCATATGACATATGTTTAAGACCCTTTATCCTCTTGGTGAGGAACTTTTGAGGTCTTTCCAACTGCTGCAGGTGTCGGGTGAGATACATCCCAAATGGGGCATTGTACTGAATCATTGGCCTGATAAGAGAAGAGTACAGGGGCACAATGACCTCTCTTGATCTAGATGTGAAACCCTTCATGATAAGGTGGGCAATATAGAAGGTCTTCCTAACCACTTTGGCAATGTGAGTGTCAAATGAGAGGTTACTGTCAACCTGGGTGTATAGAAGGTCTTCCTAACCACTTTGCCAATGTGAGTGTCAAATGAGAGGTTACTGTCAACCTGGGTCCCTAGGTCCCTGATTACCTCTTCCATACTTAATGGATTGCCACCTATGTGGTAACTTGTGGGTACCTTGTTTTTCCCAAAGGGTATGACTATACATTTTTTGGCGTTCAGCTTAAGGCCATGGCTCTGGCACCAATTATCCATTTCTATGAGGACTCTCTGAAGGATGTTTGTGTCCGCTGGAGTATCAATTATGGCGCCCAGCTTGCAGTCATCTGCGAACTTTGTCAGCCACAATCCTCCTATGTTTGCCTGTACCTCGGAAAAATAAATGCCGAACAAGAGGGGTCCCAGGACTGAGCCCTGTGGGACACCGCTTGTAACTGGCTTAGAGTCTGACATAGCTCCAGCAACTCTGACCCTGTGGGTTCTGTCCTTGAGCCAGTTTGCAACCCATCTTGTGACATATAGGTTTACATTTAAGCTGGTGAGTTTGTCTATGATGCCCGAGTGGGGTATTGTGTCAAAGGCTTTTGCAAGGTCAAGGTAGGCTGTGTGAACTGCCTTACCCTCATCAATGGCCTTAGTGACTGTTTCAAAAAAGTCGACCAAGTTCAAAAGGCAGGATCTGCCCTTGACAAAGCCAAATTGGGTAGTATCCAATGTCTGTAGGTCCCCAATGTCTTTGTTTATGAGTTCCATAATGATCCTCTCCATAGCTTTGCAGACCAGGCTCGTCAAGCTTATGGGGCGGTAATTTCCAGGGTCCATAGAAGCACCGCCTTTGTGAAGTGGGACCACTGTTGCCATACGCCACTCTTTGGGTAATGTATCCTGTAGTAAGGCTAAGATTAAACAGCAGCCTTATGTGTGGGTTTAGTTCCTCTTGGAGTTCATGTAGCACACAGCCGGGACACCGTCCGGTCCCATTGATGCTGTGTTTTTAGCTTTAGAGAGGGCGGCTCTCACCTGGGCATCTGAGATGTTAGGGAGGCTACACTCTGCTGGGATAGTTATTTCTCGTTTTGGGGGGGAGGAGAAATTTGCACTGAACCTGTCTGCAAGAATGTTGGCAATGTCAGTGGGTTCAGTGTATTTTGTGTCATTTTGGACTAACTCTGAGCATATCTGGGAGTTTCCACTCAGGTTTCTAACATAGCTAAAGAAGGCCTTGTGATTGTCTTTTGTGTCTTTTGCGATTTTTCTCTCAAAGTTGGCCTTGGATGATTTTATGAGTGATCGTAGTTTTTTGCTAGTACTGATCAGAGATGCCTTCCCTTTTAGGGAATTTGCTCTGTCATGTAGTAGCTTCCTCTTCCTGTTATAAAATTTGTTTATGGCTGGGGTCCACCAGACTGGGCGCCTGCCTTTGGGGGAATGGGTCTTGGTTTTATTTGGGATTGCATGATCCATGCATTCTTGAAGGTGCCCGTAGAAGGCATTTGCAAAGGATTCAGCAGTGTGGGTTGTGGTTTCCACTGGCCCAGGGGCCTTGAAGGATACCACTTCAGTCTTAAGAAGTGTGAAGTTGGCTTTTGAGAAGTTCTTCACTGTGGTCTTTTGTGCAGGGGGTGGGGGCGAGATGTGGATTTCCAGTGAGATTAATTTATGGTCTGATCTTACCAAAGAGGGATATACTTCCGGTGTGGAGCATTTTGTCCCCATGTTTGTGATGATCAGGTCTAGTATATTGTCTCCTCTTGTGGGAATGGTGACTAGTTGTTCCATTGCATTTGAGTTTATGAATTCTAGGAACCTTTGGGCTAGGGTGTTGAGGCTTGAGTAATGCTCCCAGTCTATGTTTGGGTAGTAGAAGTCTCCCAAAATGATGGTATTTGGAGAGACATTCATACTCTCCAGTGTCTTCAGGAAGGCTGTGTGGGGTTCCTGAGTTTGAGAGGGTGGTCTGTAGCATGCTACAAACTGTAAGGCAGTTTTGCCTATTGTTAGTTGCACCTGGATGGTCTCCGATGCTTCGTGCGTTGCCACTAACCTGGAGGTGTGGGTATCTTTGATGAATATGGATACTCCCCCTCCTTTTGTGGTTCGGTCCAAGTTTTGGGGCCGGAAAGCATGATATGAGGTAAAACCCGATAGTGCTGGGGTGCTCTCAGGAGCCTCAAACCAGGTTTCAGTCACTGCACAGACATCGATGTTCTCCATACTGAGGAGGGCTTTGAGGGTGTGCATCTTGAGGTTTAGACTTCTGGCATTGAGCAGCATTACCCTTAGTTTTTTCCACTTGTGTTTTCTAGGGAGGTAGGTTTGTCATTTGAGCCTTGCCTAAAAAAGGCACTATGGGGGTGGTAAGAGCCTTGGCCAATATCCGGAAGCCCAGGGGTGACAGGTGCAAGCCATCCCTTGCGAAGCAGCGTGGCTTGTCAAGCATGTCATCCCAAGCAGACAGACATTGGATCCCCTTAGAATGACACCAGTAATTAAGCCAATTGTTAAAACTGATCATTTTGTCTTTGTACTGTGGCATCATTCTTGGTGAGGGTAAGATGCTGCTCAGGGTCAGGGTCATACCGGCCTGGGCTACATAATCAGAGAGCTCCTCTATGTCTCTTTTCATGTAGTCCAGGGAGGTACGTCTCAGGTCGTTCACACAGGCATGTACAATGACTGAGTCATATTTGTACTTGCTCTGGAGTGACCTGAGTGCTTGTGTTATGTGGCGGATTCTAGCTCCCGACAGGCAGCTTACTGTGACCTTTTCCTTGTTCAGTCTGGTGAGCGGGACGTCAGTGTGTCTGACTATGGAGTCACCTATTACAAGTGTGTCTGGCATGTTGTTTGGCCTTAAGGGCTGTGACTGTTTAGCACACTGACTTTGTGAACTATGTGTTGCATGTGTTATGTCTTGAGGTGGTGGTTGCTTGGGTGTCTGCTTTGGAGGCTTCTGTTGTTTTGGTAGATTTTTAATCAGCGCCTCCGAGTATGTTTTTGTGTGTTTATGTGTTTGGTTTGCAGTTGTGATAGTTCTATGTGAGACTGGGTTTGTGGTGTGCGTGGTTACCTTCTCCTCCTGACTGGTCTTGTCAGTACTGAATTGAGGGAGCTCAGCCTCCAGTTTGGCTATATAGTTGCATCTCTCGCATATATTTGTATTTGTTGGGAGGAGGAGAGGGTTGTCTGTGTACATGAGGCAATTGTAACATTGCCTCAAGATTCCCAAATTCACCAGCTGAACAGGAGAGGACGCCAGCAACTGACCCTTCGACATGCTAGAAATAGTGAAAAAGATTGCTGTGTAACTGATTCAGAAAGGACCTATAGGGAAATGGGTACTCAAGGGAATTTAGGTGAATGAAGTACTTTATTTTGTTTAAGAGTGCTTTACCTGTATAAAAAATGCTTAAGGAGCAAGTGCTGAGCTTTTCAGATAGAGTATAGGCTGTTTAGATTGCAAGTAGAACAGTTCTAAGGGAAAAATTGAAGAGCAGACTTTACGGAGCCAGACATAGTTTAAACTTGATTAACCGGCGCTGCCCTATGCTGCTCTATGAGCAACTTTGCGCTAAAACGCGCTAAAGCACGCAAAAGCGGGCTTTATAGCAGGGGGTTGAAAAGAGCCAGGAATTGACCCAAAATGGCCAATAAACTACAAGTTGCTGGGCTGGAACCAATCCTCTAGGGACAAATAGGTTGCTCAGTGCTCCCCACTCCCACTGGTGAACAAAGAAGCTTCCTCTTATCCAAATAAGGATATGGATAGCACAGGAACTAAGACAAAGCCCAGAGATCAGCAAAATCTGAAGACTGGACTATTCTAGTTCAGAAAAGCGGAAAAACAAGGATATTTTTTTTTCTTTTTTTACAGAGAAAGGAGAAAAAGATAAAGTAGCAAACAGTAAATGCTATAAAACGGCTAGCACACTTGAGTGTGTTAGCCTAACAATTAAATTAAACAAAAATAACTTTTTAAAGTGCTAACAGTATAAATTCAACACAAGTACAGTAAAAACAATATGCAGAGCTGTTTTTTAAGCGAAATGCAGTCGTGATGCAGTAATTTAAGTGAAAGCCAGAAAAAATACTTATAAATCCAGGAGAGTCGCTCTTTCACTCTCTGCTGCTTGTAGAACTCTGCAGGACACCACGAGGAGCTGTGCTGCGTCTTTTACAAGTGAAAAAGCATGCAAAAGCGGGCTTTATAGCAGGGGGTTGAAAAGAGCCAGGAATTGACCCAAAATGACCAATAAGCTACAAGTTGCTGGGCTGGAACCAATCCTCTAGGGACAAATAGGTTGCTCAGTGCTCCCCACTCCCACTAGTGAACAAAGAAGCTTCCTCTTATCCAAATAAGGATATGGATAGCACAGGAACTAAGACAAAGCCCAGACATCAGCAAAATCTGAAGACTGGACTATTCTAGTTCAGAAAAGTGGGAAAACAAGGATATTGTTTTGTTTTTTTTTTTCTTTTTTTACAGAGAAAGGAGAAAAAGATACAGTAAGAAACAGTAAATGCTATAAAACGGCTAGCGCACTTGAGTGTGTTAGCCTAACAATTAAATTAAACAAAAATAACTTTTTAAAGTGCTAACAGTATAAATTCAACACAAGTACAGTAAAAACAATATGCAGAGCTGTTCTTTATGCGAAATGCAGTCGAGATGCAGTAATTTAAGCGAAAGCCAGAAAAAATACTTATAAATCCAGGAAAGTCACTCTTTCACTCTCTGCTGCTTGTAGAACTCTGCAGGACACCACGAGGAGCTATGCTGAGTCTTTTACAAGTGAAAAAGCGCGCAAAAGCGGGCTTTATAGCAGGGGGTTGAAAAGAGCCAGGAATTGACCCAAAATGGCCAATAAACTACAAGTTGCTGGGCTGGAACCAATCTTCTAGGGACAAATAGGTTGCTCAGTGCTCCCCACTCCCATTGGTGAACAAAGAAGCTTCCTCTTATCCAAATAAGGATATGGATAGCACAGGAACTAAGACAAAGCCCAGAGATCAGCAAAATCTGAAGACTGGACTATTCTAGTTCAGAAAAGCAGGAAAACAAGGATATTTTTTTGTTTTTTTTTTTGTTTTTTTACAGAGAAAGGAGAAAAAGATACAGTAACAAACAGTAAATGCTATAAAACGGCTAGCGCACTTGAGTGTGTTAGCCTAACAATTAAATTAAACAAAAATAACTTTTTAAAGTGCTAACAGTATAAATTCAACACAAGTACAGTAAAAACAATATGCAGAGCTGTTTTTTAAGCGAAATGCAGTCGAGATGCAGTAATTTAAGCGAAAGCCAGAAAAAATACTTATAAATCCAGGAAAGTCACTCTTTCACTCTCTGCTGCTTGTAGAACTCTGCAGGACACGACGAGGAGCTGTGCTGAGTCTTTTACTCTTTAATGATGCAAAATTGGTTTGTAAACTGAATAAGTCATTATATGGATTGAAACAATCAGGGCATAACTGGAACAAAATGTTGCACGATTATCTTCGTGAAAATAGTTTTATCCAAAACCCTGCAGACCATTGTGCATACACTAGACGAGCTAAAAATGAGAAAACAGTTCTAATTATATGGGTTGACGATCTCATTATAGCAGTTAGTGACAATGAATCACTAAACGATGGAAAGGAAATGCTCAAGGCTAAATTTAAAATGAAAGATCTGGGAAAGTTAAGACATTTTCTAGGCAATGATTTTACCCAGAATAGAGGTGAAGTAAAGATGAACCAAAAGAGGTACATTACGAAAATTCTTGAGAAATTTGGTATGTCTAATTGTAATGTAAGAAGTACCCCTTCCGAACAAAAAACAAACTTTGAATGTGAGTGAAACTACAGATCCAAGAAAATATCGTGAGCTTGTGGGTAGTTTGATATATGTTATGACAAGCACAAGACCTGATCTTAGCTGGATTGTAAGTAAACTTTCACAATATTTGTCACAATCGAGTGAATCTCATTTAACACTAGTAAGCATGTGTTAAGATACTTGAAAGGTACATTGGACAGAGAGCTGTGTTACAAGAAAAGTGAAGGGAAACTTCAGCTTATAGCATGCAGTGATGCAGACTGGGCAACAGATAAAAACGACAGACATCGTACAACAGGTTATTGCTTTAGCCTCAATAGAGACGGGCCTATTATTTCATGGAAATCAAAGCAGCAACAAATGGTAGCTTTATCTACATGTGAGGCAGAGTACATGGCATTAGCAGCAACAACACAGGAGAGTTTGTACCTTGTGCAGCTGTTGAATGGAATGGATGGAGAGTGCAAGTATGTGCCAGTAACAATATTTGAGGACAATCAAGGAGCAATCGCTTTGTCGAAGAATCCAGTAAGCTGACAGAGATGTAAACATGTTGACATTATCATTTTGTCAGGTCAGCACTTAATGATGACAAAATAAGCATTGAATATTGCCTGACAACAGACATGGTTGCAGATGTCTTTACTAAACCTGCTACGAAATCGAAGATTGAAAAGTTCATGTATTACATATTTGGAATGTGAAGGAAAAGTTATCCAAAAATATGTTCTTAAAATGTATTTGTGTACAGCGTAAGAGCAAGTGGGGGTGTTGGCTGATAATAATAAAGAGAGTGAATGATTGTATGTGTGCTCTTACATTGTCGTTGGTGTATAGAGGTCAAGAGAGGTCACATGATCATGTGCTTTATAACAAAGGAGGAAGTGAGGGTTGTTCCCCTCTTCCGTTTTTAACCAGATTGATTGCCTTCATGTGTGTTTATTTTCCTCTGTAAATGTATGTCTAACCCGACTTTCTTACCCTTAAGATGATACCGCCAACACATACTCTATTCTGAGCTGGATAGTACTCCAGAATGAAGTTTTTACTTTGAATAATATTTACCAGTTAGGCATAATAATTCAATATCTAGTAAAGTAATGTCTATAGGCTTTTCCTGGATAGGGGTCGCCACAGTGGAATGCCGGTCTGCTTATGATTGGCAGTAGATTGTTACAGTGCCAAGGTGCCTGCCTGACGTCCAGCCATCAACAAAGTCACACCCATTCAAGCACACACCTACCTGCATGTCTTTAAACGTCACTCGACCATGGGGAGGACATGCAGACTCCACACAGAAGGTGCTCCAGCCGTGAATCGAACTGGAGAACTTCTTGCTGTGAGGCGACAATGCTAACTGCTGCACCACCATGGCCTACTCATAATAATTCAATATCCAAGTATTTCAAACAGCTAGAGCCATCTTTGCCCCCAAGCTATCATTCCTATCTACAATGAATTTACTCAATGTTGTTATTCTACTGCTCAGTAGGAATGCTCTAATCTTCATCATCAATCCTCTTTTTTCCCCATTTTCTACATGGGGTGGGGGTTGCTGGGGTGTTGTTGTTAACTGACACCATCTCTCTCAATTCAATGTCGCACTCATGCCTCTGACACTCATGCCTGACTGTCACAGATCTTCTCTCACACAATCCATCCACCTCTTTGTTGGATGCTCTCATTTCCTCTTACCTTCTTCTTCTCTGTCCCAAATATTCTTCACCAGATTGTCTTCTGCTTTTCTGCACATCTGCCCAAACTGCAGTAATCTGTTCTCCTTGACCTTTCTGCAATTGGAGCTACTTTGGTTTTTTATATCCATACTTCTTCATCTGTTCCACAGTGTGGATCCTACCAACCATCTCAGGCACTTCTAGCTTCCTCAACTGCTCTGCCTTTACTGCCCAGGTTTCTGTACCATACAGTAGTATTGGTTACACCACTATTTTGTACACCTTACTTTTCAGCTTCTTTGACATTTTTCTGTCATACACTACCTCTGCCACTCTGTGCCAGTTGGCTGTAGCCCCTCTGATTCTAGCTTTGACCCCTAATTCAGACTTTCCTTCTCCTCCACCAAACATCCCAAATACTTGAAGCTGTTAACCCGTTGCACTATTTTTCCTTCTATCTCAATTTTCAACTTCTTTTGATTTTCCCGTTTGCTGCCATTACAACTGTCATATCGATACTTAGTTTCATCCCATGTGCCTTCAGTTTTGTATTCCTTTCCACTATCTTTTTATTTATTTATTTTATTTATTTTTACATTTGTTTACCGGGAAAGTCCAACTTGGAACAAAGCCAATTTTCAGCGGAGGCCCAGGGAGAAACGCTCCAGACGCATGTCTTTGTGACTTGGGAGGAAACCAGAGCATCCAGAGGAAACCCACACGAACGCAGGGAGAATATGCAGACTCTGCACAGAAGGCATCCCAGCCGAGAATCGAACTGGAGAACCTCTTGCTGTGGGGCAACAATGCTACCACTGCGCCTTTTGCTGAAGCTCTTGCTCAGGGTCTGCTTGTAATGCCACATTGTGTGTACACAGTATCTTTATGGATCTGTCCCCTCCATCTTGTTTGCTGCTGTGGGCTCAGAAATGAACCCTGATGCACACACACACTACTATTGGGAACCCTTTTGTGAGAGTGAACACTGTTCATACTTGAGTCATTGAGTCCTTGTACATAACTTTACCAATGTTTCTGAGATTTTGAACCACCACAAGACTGTCCAAATCAGCTTTCTTGGAACTTTGTCATATACTTTCTCCAAGTCTAGTATTGCCAAGCTGGATTCTTTCCTCATATCTAGCTTCTTCTCAGCTATCTGTCTCTCTGCAAACATCTAGTTGGTTGTGCTGCATCCTGATCTGAATACAAAATGCTCCTCTTATTTTCTACTGCTCTGCCTATTCATTTATCAATCACTCTCTCCAGAACTTTCATGCAATGTGGCAGGAGTTTGATACCCTATACTGCCCACAGCTGTGAATGCCCCTCATGTGTTCTTGTACACTAGAACTAGTATGCTTAGTCTCTGGTTACCAGGGATATGCCTTTCACTCCATACTGCTATGAGTACCCCCAGGAGCACATCTGAGCCTACTGCTTTCCCTGACTTCATTGTCCTTAGTGCTGTTCTTACTTCTTCTAGGGTGGTCTCTTCTTCTTCTTCTCTCATTGAGGGCCTGGTCTAGGGCAGTGTAGCTTCTGTGGGGTCTTCTTCATTCAGAAGCTGTTGACTGTACTCTTTCCAACCTCCTTTCCATCTGCCTTGGATTTTTTTTTCCTGTGGGCTAATGAGCAGGTTGCTACTGGCATACCTTACGAAGGATGTCTGACTATTTTCCTTATCTTTCAGTCTTTGCCTTGCAAGCTGATAGTTTCTTTGTACCATCTACTGAGGTACTTTCCAGAAACTGGTACAGTGTCTCTGAGGCCTTGTTCTTTGCTATTGCAACTCCTCCCATAACCACTTTGTTAACCGACCAATATTCCTTCATAGCATGGTCTGTCTTTTCTATGTCCCACTTTTTCCTGCATTTCTTCTTTCTTTTGATGATGTCCTGGACTTCTGCATTCTACCACCAGCTTTCCTTATATACCTTATTTCCATACTTGGCTCAGCCACATACCTGTTCTGCATTCCTCATATATGCTGTTTTGAGGTGCTTCGACCCCAGCTATTTCCTCTTTTTCCTGAGGTTGTAGAGCTCTGACTAATTCCTTAAACTCTTGTGTTTTCTCTCCACTCAACTTCCAGGTCTTCAGATTAGTCTCTGCTGACCTTAGAACTTTCTCTGACCACTGTTTACAGCTGATGTGGCAAACAGTGGTTTATGCTGTGGGCTTACTGTTTCACACTGCTGATGACTTTGGAATCACTGAATCTATCCCCACTGGCCTTTCCTTACTAGGAGAAAGTCTACCTGAGCTGCATGTTGGCCATTCTTGTATGTGATCTTGTTACTGTCTCTTACTGAACCATGTGTCATCATCAAGCTAATTGCCAGGCAGAAATCAAGAATGACCTCTCCTCCCTTATTCATGTTTCCCCAACCATGTGGACCAAGACAGTCCTCATATCCTCTTTTGTCTGTCCTGATATGTGCATTCAGATCACCCATTATCAACATCAATTCATGTTGTCCTGCCTTATCTAGTAGGTCCTGCAACAGCAGTCTGAATGCACTCCTTTCTTCACTATTATAAACCTGCTGAGGGGCACAGGCTGCAATTATAAAAAATGACCGACCCTTACACTGTAGTCTGATTGCCATTAGTCTGTCACTAATCCTAACAACATTCCTCACTGTCTTCTGAAGCTTTTCCTTCACCACAATTCCCACACCATTTCTAGTTTGTTCTCCTCCTGTGTAACAGACTCTGGACCCCAAGACAAATGGCTTTGCTGCACTGCCCTTCCATCTTGTCTTCTGGATACACAGGACTTTCAGCCTCCTCCTTACCATTATGTTATCCACTTCCAAGCTGCATCCTGTCAGTGAACCTACACCGAGTGCAGTAATACCTAGTTCATGTTTGGTAGGCCAACCGGTTTTCCATTCAGCATTCACTCAATGGATCTATCCCAGGTAACCCAAGTTGGACAACTGGACACCAGCCAGACAGATAGTTGATCCAGGGCTGTTAGGCTTTATGTTTGGCACTCACTGGCCAAAAGGAGCACATAAACCCCTCCCACCATTAGCATGGGTCCCTGCCATAGGTTGTAGTAGGCTAAGTCCTTAACCCACTTATCACTGACAAATGCTCATGCCTATTTGGCAACATTAGTAAACACGACTGAATCACCTAGAGACAATTTTTACACTGTTGAGTAACTAGCTCTGCCAGAGTGCACAGTCTGTGATCCATGTTCTCCTGTCTTGAGGATATTGTGCACTACAGCGGATGCCCAAAGCGGTTGGTCTATACAACTCTTTCCCCTAAAGGGTAGAGTTTGTACTGCTGCCTGTAAGCTCCATTCTTGGGTGAGTGTGAGGTGGAAATACTCAGTAGGTATGCTCTAATACATCTTCAAATCCTGATCCAAAACTGTCCCATACAATCTGTCAGCATTTTATGATCCCCATCCTCCTCCACCTGCAATTCTTGGCATGTGGTAGCATCTTTCTGTTCTTGCAATTTTCTACCACAGTGTTTTATACTTTACAATTAATGCACTCATCCAGCAATACCAGTATGATGTCCTCTGCCACCCCCCCAAGACGTCTCCTATCTGATAACTTCCATTTCCTGACTCTGCCGTTTTCATATAAATGAGTAACATTTTAATTATCCATGCCTTTAGCAAAAATAAACATTGTAAACATTAACATTCAGCTGCCAATCAAAACAATTAGTCTTTGCTTTACATTAGCTGCCAATCAAAACAATTAGTCTTTCCTTCACACATCCCAACTTTATTTGGAATAATTTAGAACTGCATGCCCACGTATTCTCTCATGTTTTCCTGTAAAGTTTCTATCAAATTCCATTCCCTATTCGGAGTTTGTGGTATCAGGACCTCCTATTAGATAAACGCACTACACACAACTGCCTTATGTCAGGGTGACCCAAATGACCCAGAATCAGTATAGTTAGGCGGGTTGCTAAGTCACATAGTAGTCAAAATGAGACTGAGGGGACCCAAACCCAGGACTACATGACGGAGCTTAATACAGATCATAGCCTTATGCCACTGCCCTGGCCTACAACGTATTTACATTATTTACATTCTGTCCAATAAGGCACAGTGCCCTTACATAGCATTCACTGCATCCTCCATTCACAGTCCCACTGTGGCTCTGTTCAATACTTCCTTGTTCTCCTGTTGTAGTGCCTAACCTCTTGCTTCTTTCTAGTTATTCATCTGATGTAATGCTAAACACGTAAGTATTAGCTAAACCACTTAATATAATTATTAAAGACCTGGCTTCAACAAATACATAATTTCAATGCTCATGTCAGAAATTAGCATCAGTGCCAAAAGCACAACAGGTAACTTACTTGCCTTTGGTGCTGAAGGATCGACAGCAGTACACCACACATCGCATCTTCCCAAGGCCATCACAACACACATAATCCATCATATGCTGAGGTTCTAATGATTAATTTGTCTAAACCTTAATGACCTCCAAATCACAATGCAGGTGCAAAGCACACTCAGCATACTAAAGAGTTCTAAAGTCATAGGTGCTGAGCATATAAGACAATTACTAACCCATAAGTCTGACCAGCACCATATGCAAAGGCATGGAAAGACTTATCATGGAAGTAATCAATCAAGGCATAAGGAATCTCCAAACAATAGACCCATCTCAGTTTGGATTTGTTAAGGGCAGGTCATGCTTACTCAATCTGGTGGATTTTTTTGAAAAGGTCAGCAAAGCAATGGATGAAGGCAAAGTGGTACATATAACACAATTCCCCACTCAGGCACAGTAGAAAATATAAATAAACTGAGAATAAACCCATATGTCACCCACAGGATTGCCAACTGACTCACAGACAGGACACAGATAATCAAAATACAGGAAGTTACCTCTGCAAAAACACCAGTTACCAGAGCAGTTCCCCATGACTTTGTGCTGGGGCCGCTCCTGTGTGGCATCTATGTTTATGAAGTAAAAGCCAATACCAAAGGGCTCTGGCTGACGATAGCAAGCTAGCAGACAATGAATCCCAAAATGACTTAGCCATCCTGAAAGAAGGTTTGTCTCAAATAAATAACCAGTGTCAAAATCATGGTCTGAAACTAAAGTAAAAAAATGCATAACTGTATCCTTTTGGAAATCATCTACCTCAGGGAACTACTATGTTGACAATATGCCCCTAAAAGTTGACGCAATTGTTCAGAATTTGGAAACTCATGTGGACTGTGGCCTAATTTTTGATCAACATGTATCTATTGCCATAAGAAAGTCCTTCTATACTGCATAACTTATAAACAAAGGGATGTCACATCTGCCTTTACTCAGCCCTAATTAGACCAGTCATTGAATATAATACCCTCTTTGGCATGTATCTGTTCAGACACAAGCAACAACTGGAATGCCCACAGAGATACCTTACTAAAAGGATACAAGGCCAAAACAACATGTCCTACATGGATCGACTGAAAGCCTGTCATTATACTCAGTATCCTACTGACTGCTAAGAGGTGGCCTTTGTCTGGCATACAAGGCATCCTCTGACCCATTACTGATGGATTTACTGCATATCAGCAAGTCAAATGGCATCAGAAATACTCGGTCTATGGATCTAAACCTCTTCTGAAACATCAACAGAGCAGTTTGGCGGGACACGTATAATTCGCGGAAGATACTTCTGCTATGGAACAGACTCCCCATACACATAAAAAAAATTCATCATTTCCCATTTTCAACTGCAACTTAGCTCTATGTATGAAAACAGAAAAATTACCTCAGGAATGCCCCCGTACTACTAATACAACCTGCTCACAAACACTCAACATGGCTTCAGGCCCTATCACAGCACTACAACAGCCCTCATGTCTTTCTGTCAAACAGTAAACAACCACAGAAACAACAGTAACTATGTCTCTGCTATCTTTCTGGACCTCTCTAAGGCATTTGATATGGTTAACCACAACAAACTCATTAATTCCCTCTCGAAACTTAATTTTAGTAAACCCACCATCACATGGTTTCAAAGCTACTTGTCTGGTAGGCAACAAGCAGTACAGTGGAGACAGGAACTCTCTCCTCTTTTACCAGTCACATTGGGTGTTTGTCAGGGGATCTATCCTGGGTCCTCCACTTTTCTCCATCTTCACTAACAACCTCCATACATCTACTCTACATGTCTCTGTCATCCAATATGCTGATGACTTGACACTAATCTGTGCCTCTCCCTCCCTCAATGAACTCCACTCACTAACACAGGCCTCTTTCCTTTCCGTAGAGGAATGGCTTACTAAATCTCAATTAATACTAAACCCCAACAAAACCAAACTTCTCATGTTCCACCCAACTAACCACTCCACTTCCATACCCACTTTTTCTATCACCTCTAACAAGACAACTATCTCTCCAGTTACGCCAAACTCCTAGGAGTTGAAATCGACTCTTATATGAAATTTGACATTCACATTTCACTCACCATACAGAAAGTTCATAAAAAACTGGGGGCACTACAGAGAAATAAACAATTCCTCACAAACGCCATCAGCACTAAAACAGCACAAACACATCTCGCCTCTACATTTCTTTATGCCTTCCCTATTCTCACCAACCTTAGAAAATCAGACTTATCTAAACCTGAGTCATGCTACAACAAAACTGCAAGGTTTGCCAGCAATAGTCCACATCAAACACACCACTGCTCACCCCTTAAACAACTCAACTGGCTTGAACATCCCCATATTCTCCTTTATAACTAGCTTATACTAACACATAAGATTCACTACCCCCCTGATAAAACCCCTGCATTATAAACCCTAATACATCCTTATTCCAGTACTAGAGTCCTACATTCTAACAATAAACCTCTCCTTCATGATACTAAACCCAACAACTCCGCAGGAGCCTCTCTATATTCAAATTTCTTAGCCAAAAAATGTACCACTCTCCCCACTAAAATTTCAACCACAATATCTCTAGCTTAGTTTAGGAAGGCTCTAAAAACATGCCTCCAAACTAAATGGATCTGCAACTGAGACTCCCCAGGCTAACTGCATCTTCTCAATCAAATTTACCCTCATGCAATGAACAGATGAAGGCATCCTAGATTTATCTGATGTAATGTTTTTTTCTGTTTGCCATCCTAGTTTTTACTTGATATAAGCTGCATAAATCATCCTAGCTTTATTTGATGTAATGTTTTTTCTGTTGTCCTCCTACTATTATTTTATGTAAGCTGTATAACGTTATATTTCTGTAACTGTATAAATAGACACTATTATACTTGTTAAATGTGGAGCATTTCTCCCTGGGTCTCTGCTGAAAACGGACTTGTGTCCAGTCGGACTTTCCTGGTAACCAAATGTAAAATAAAATAAATAATACTAATGGACAGATGTAGCTCATAAATGCTTTATCCCATGCATGGGTCCCCCTCAAATTATCTGCGTTATGATCCCACTTATTCTCTTCAGGGATAAAATATAATTAGCGATCCTGGGATGGGTAAGGCCAAAATGGGATAGGTTGATTGAGCACAAAAAGGGAAATCGGCAATGATTAAAATGGACCACAAGGGCAGCTTACCTCGTACTCATTTATTAAACTATGAACCTAAGTGGGTTCTACTTCCACACAAGCTAAATGGATTGCTGACACTGTACTGCATCATAAGGGGGGTGCTGCATTCCTGAGTGGGTCATCCTTTGAATGAGATGTTAAACTGAGGTCCCAAGTGCTTGAGTTGGTGGTAGTTCAGGTAGATGTAAAAGATCCTATGGCACCTTTTTAAACGAGCACAAGAAGTTCCCCAATGCTCTGGCCAAATTTTCCCTTATAGTACAAATACCCCCTCACTTCTCTCTTATGTAATTTCTCCAAACTGTTTGGGTTTCTAATACCATGACAGGAATGGACCCCATTCCTAAGTTAAAGCACAATTAAAGCTCATGAAATTAGTATTGTTTCAATCTTTGATGGCAGCCAGAAGTGTTCTTTGCAGCACCCACAATGTGCCAGTAATGACTCCTTCTGCAATTTGTATGGAGTTACATGTATTGGTAACATGTCTAAATATGATTGTAGATTATTTTTTATAAGGCCCGTTACTCCTACTACTACTGGAACTGTCTGGGTATCTTTCTTCCACATTGCTCTTGTTTCTGCCTGCAAACCCTAATATTTTATGACTTTGTGTCTCTCTGTATGCAAGACACTGTAGTCACTGGGTGTAATGATTTCAATGATCAATGCTACTTTTGTCTTCTTTTTGTGAACCACTATATCTGGTTTTCTTACATCTGTCTTTTGAACTGTTGCTACTGGATGATCCCACATGATATAGACTTCATCATTTTCTATGATGCTTTGTGGCTCGTTTCCAGTGTTTTTCAGCCAATTCGATAACATAATGTTTGCACAATCTCCAGTGTAACAGTCTTGCCACATTATTATGCTTTTCAGTATACAGTCCTTCTGCCATTAGTATGTCAAAAACCAGCAACAAGGTGTGCAACTGTTTCCAATTCTGTCTTACAAAACTTACATTTGTTTGTTTCTTCCACTTGTTCAATGGACTTTGTAAACCAACGTGCACGTAGCCCACTATCTTGGCACACCAATATTAGCCTTTCATCTTTTGGTTTGAATTCCCCTCTCCTTAACCAGTCCTGCATTTGATTCTGATCAACATGAGGTTTTTCTAGAAGTTTTCTATACTTGCAACTATATTTATGCATTTCCACATTTCTTGTCTTCTCATCTGATCCTTCATCTTATATTCTTTCTTTTGTTTTTTGGCACATTCAGTCACTGCCTCATTTTTATCTGCTTCTGGTTTGATTTCCACTCCTGTTTGATGCCAACATACTTCTGCTAGACTAAGCAGGGAAGTCAGCTTAGATTTATTCTCCTCCAGTTTCAAAAGTTTCATTATGTCTGGGTCTTGTAAGGTTAGCAGATATGTGTGCCATACCATGATTGCAGATCTATACATGTAATCATTTTCAAGGAGGCTCATACCTCCTTCAGAATGCGGAATATATAACTTGGTATGTATTGATTTTTATAAACCAATTGATTAGCATGAAGCATCCTTGTTTTCCTATCTAATCTATCCAACACCTCTGGGGCCAGTCAATCACTCCAAAAATGTAAGTTAGGCAGGAAGAGCAAATTGGTTTACAGATTGAATTTTGTTCCAAGATGTCAAAGCTGAATTTCAGAATTAATTTAAGTCTTCTAAAATATTCCTTACTATGTCTTATTCGCATTTGTTCATGTTTTATTGTTGATCCTTCATCAATTCCCAAATATTTATACACTCCCTCTTGCTCAAGTTCTTTTATATCACATTCTTGTCAAACTGATGTTTTCTTAGTGCTGCAGTTTTCCTGCTTTAAAGGTTGCTTTTGTGCATTTATCAAGACCAAATGACATTCTTATATCATCTGAAAAAGTTGTGACTACTTGCAGTTGTGCTTTCAGTTCCTCATCTGATGAGCTATACAGTTTTAGATCATCAGCAAAGAGAAGATGAGAAGTCTTTACACTTTGTTGTTGTCCAGGAGCCAACTTATAGCCATGCCCTAATCTGTTAAGCAGACAGCTTAATGGGTTAAGGCCACGACAGAACAGCAGCAGTGACAGGGAGTCACTCTGAAATATTCCCCTTTGAATTTTTATCCCTGCAATAATAATTTGTCCTTTATCATGGCTTAATTGTAAAGTGGTCTGCCAATGATTCATGGTCACTGTAATGTAATTGATCAGTGTAGGGTGTGTCTTACACATTTTTAAGCACTCTTTTATTCATGAATGTGGGATGCTGTCAAATGCCTTTTTGTAATCAATCCATGCCATACTTAGATTCTTCCCCTTTTTTACAGTTCTCTACTATGACTTTATTTAACAACAAATGATCCTTTGTTTCATATGACTTTCTTTTATTGCCCTTTTGTTCTATTGCCATAATCGAGTTTTCTTATAAATGACTATAAACGCTGTTGGCATCAATTCCAGTTTATAGTTTATATGTTGTCAGTAGGCAAGTTATTGGTCTATTTTTAGAGTAGCTTGCAGGTTCACTCTTAAGTAGGAGCATTGTTTTTCCTGTTGTTAACCAGGCTGGTGTCTGTCTGGGGTGTGCATATAAATAGTTCTTACTCATGGCTAAATCTTCGTGCAAAAATGTTAATACTTTTAACGAGAAGTTAGATACTGCATCTGGGCCTGGGGTTTTAAAGTTAGAGGCTTTTCTTAACTTTGTTTCAATCTCTCTGGCTGTTACTTCATCCCATTTCATATCCTGTACCTTTAAACTTCTTATTCTTTCTTTTACTTCTTCTGTCCATTTAGCATCTTTGTTATATTCCACAGGATTCCAGATAAATACTTCTCCAAAATGTATCTATTTTTTCTTTTCTTGGTGGTCTTGCAATTCCTTTTATCTTGTTTCCTAAATCTCTATAAAACTTTTGGGCATTAGGACTCCATCATCTCAACATTCGGACCCCCATATAATACAAATACCCCCTTGCTTCTCCTATAAAAAAGGCCACTAGTCTAGTAGGACTAACTGGTCAAGAAAGGATATATAAAATTAGTATTAGTTTTTACATAAATATCACTAGGAGATGCTTAAGTGTTTTGAACATTAATAAGTTAAAAAAAACTAGAAATTGGAAAGAAACTTGATTAATTGTTTTAAAGACTTGTTCATAGTTAATTAGAATATAAATTTCTCATATCTGTTACGCTTGGTAGTGAGGCTTTTGATGTTTACTTATTCTAAGGATTATTTTCCTCCTTCAGTGTTCTATTTGAGTATATGCTTTTGTAGTTTGAGGCTTTTTGTTGACTACTTGTGTTATATATTTCCAAAATACTTTAGTATCATCTACTTTTATATAATACTATAGCCTTAACTGCCTGTTTTTATCCACTTGCTTTATATAGTGTAGTGTCCTCTTCTGCTTGTTTTACTTCTGAAAAGAAAGGTATCGCATATTGTTCATTACTTGGTAATGTTTCTTTTTTTTTTCCAGTTAAATATTACAGCAAAATCTAAAGAACTATATTGCTCTGCCCTTCAAAACGGTATTTATACTGACTGTATGCCATATGAACTCATCACAGTTAAATTAAAGAAATACAGCTCAGAAAGGGAAAGCAAGACGAAAACAATAGTAATATCGCGTATAAATATTTTAACATATATCCTTTAACGTTGACTTCTATCATTTATAAAGTAGAAAAATTACAGGACATTTACTAGCATTATTTATAGTTATGAATTGGTGTTTTGAAATGAGAACAGTTTATTTCAGAACTTATTACCTAAGCACACCTGCAAACAAAATATAATATACCATGTTACCAAGTACAATGCAAAACGGACACAGGTGTTACATTACTATGTAGATACAGAATATCACGCCAAAACAAACAGTACAATGTGTCAAATAAAAATAATGACTACTAAAAATACCAAGGAAGTTACAAATAAACTAAGTCAACTTAAATATAATATGTTGAACAGCAACAATCGCTTTGAGTGCATACAAAAACTAAAAGTTCAAAACAGATTTTTTATTTAATAGCAAAAAACAACAAATGGGTGATCCTTCATCATTCCAGTACCAAGAACAGTCCCATCCATAAAGTCACTCGATGTAACCCAGCAAACAGCTGACCTGACAAGATCTCAGCACAACTGGCAGTTTATATAAAAGTTGATCCTCTCTGATGACATTCTGAATAAAGTCATCCTCACTCCATCCAACTCCTGCTGCAAGAATTAACACCTTGTTATGATAAAAATCATAATTACTGAATGGCTCTTTGACATTTTACTTCTCTAATCCTTTTTTCTTTTATTTATTTATTTATTTAACATTTGTTTACTGGGAAAGTCCGACTTGGAACAAAGCCAATTTTCAGCAGAGGGCCGGGGAGAAACACTCCAGATGTATGATTTTAAAACATGTCTTGTTCATAAGGAGGTCTGATATAACAACTTCTAGTCTGTCTGTTTGTACAGGACAAAGGGTAAAGCTAGGAGGCATGAATATGGGTCTTTCATCTGATTCCCTTGACCTCCAAATGTAAATTCAGCTCTTTGAGTAAGATGTTAAAATGCCAAGACATATATGAATCATTCTTTAAACAGGCACTTTACTCAGAGGGTCCTACATCTAAGAATAATAAAATAAAAAAAAAACAAGCCACCAGCCTTCTCTGGAATCTTTATTTTCTTTCAAATACCCTCTTCTACTAATAGATTTACAACATATTTCTCCTTATGTACCTCCCTCAAGCTGGTACTACACAATTTAATACCAGGAGGTTGAGACCCCTCACCATTACTTATTCAACAATTAACACTTTTTTCATTCATCTAGTTATTACAAAAAGAAGAGATACCTACATCAACACAAACTATGCATTTAGGACACTATGAAGTGGCATGCACATTTTAAAGCAGTCACAAGATGTGAAATACATAAATAAATCCAAATTAAGCATTCTAAACATTCTTAGAAGTAATAAATAACCTTCTGAATGTACAGAGTATAACATCTGGGAATAGCTTGGGGAAATTTTACATTACAGTTAGTGAACACAACAACAGAAGAAATGAACAAATAGCAGAAGAGTGAAGATTAAATCCTGAAAGCAAAAGAGCATAAATAATCTTGAATCACCATAAATTAAACAAGAATTAACAACGAATAAACACAACAATTAATATTATTCTCACCCGCTGTTACACATATAAGAATGACACAGTATTAAAGCATTCTACTTGAAACCTGAACATGCAAAAGGAAAAAATTACAAGGATATCATGTAATAAATGTAAAAGAATTGCCTGCCATACTTTTCATATCAAAAGTTGTTAAATTTCTAGATTAACTTAATATAGCCCCACAAGAAGAAAGTTCCTAACACAAAACCTGATTAACAATACAATAAGACAGGTAAGCTTTGAGTGTCTAAATCAATGGAAATTTGTATCTGTATCTGACGGCTCTGTAGTGACTTTGTACCCCATTATATACACACATATATGCAGACTTATACACATACACACATGTACAGCATGCCACCACACACACACACAACTACACAGTGATGGCAGGGCCATATGCCACTTTTTAAATACAATTTTCAGGTGAAAAGACTAGTTTACAAGTAGAAAAAACCTGACAGGTGAAATAAGAATATATTTGGTTTCACTTTAATTATACTTTTTTGATAATCATGAAAGGTCCATTTAATAAGGTTTTGCCAAGAATCAGAAGTAATGATTACAGGTCCGTAGGTTCATATGTGTTTACTAGGCTAACAACCAGAAGGGACTTTTTAAGCCTAGCCATGCATCCCAAATCTCTGACAAGTTCTGATGCCCTTGATAAGTGTAAGCAGGGGCTTCGAAGGTGAAACATTTACAAGCAGGGCCTGGGTGATGAACCATGTGCAAACTGCCTGTGTGTATTAGAGACACAAGTGCCAAACCAGGGATGAATTTCCTGTTCCCATCCAACTGTCTAAAATACACATGAATTGGGTTAGGGATGAACTCTGCTTCACATAGATAGGAAGCCTGTTCCAGAGACGGGATAGTCTGTGGGATACATACCTGACTCTAGTAGGTCCTATTTATATCACAGGCAAGGTTTGAGTATTTAGAATGGGTAATTCTGGTGCTGTTTGTTTTGCAGATATGCAGGGGATCCATCAGAGTGGGGTCTGACAATGTCCTGTATGCCAGGCATAGATCTTCTGTCAACAGCCTGCAGGAGATAGAATACAGGGATAGGGCTTTGAGGTGGTCTGCATAGGACATTTTGCTTATGCCCTGTATTTTTTAGTGAGGAACCTCTGTGGATGTTTCATTTGTTGGATATGCCTGGTTAGGTACATACCAATGGGGGCATTGTACTCAATGACGTGTCTGATGAATGCCGAATACATTCAAATGATGACTTTCTTGGACCTAGATGGCATACCTTTGTTTATAAGGTGCACAACATAGAATGATTTCCTCACTAATGTGGACACATGATGGTCAAAGACTAGATTACAGTCTGTGTTGACTACTGGGTCAACTCTAAGGGGTGTGTTGTCAACAGGATAGTTACCAGGGGTGGGTGACTTCCAGAAGGATACTGTTATGCATTTCTTGGCATTTAGTTTTAATCCATGGCTCTGACACCAGTTGTTTGTCTGTGTCAGCCCCTCCTGGAGAACATTTGTGTCTGTGTGGGATTCAATGACAGCTCCTAATCTACAATCATCTGCAAATTTAGTCACCCAGAGACCACTGACATTGGTCTTGACTTCAGAGAAGTAAATGCCAAAAAGGAGCGGTCCAAGGACAGATCCCTGAGGGACTCCACTTGTGACTGGCCTTTTTGTAGAGGTGGACTCCCCAGTTCTAACTTTCTGGCTCCTGTCTGCAAGCCAATTGGCTATCCACTGGTTACTGATAACCACGAAAGGCCTAATTAACTCTGAACTAGTAACAATGTTCTGATGAGAACAAAAAGTAATTATTGTTGATAACAGTGAAAGGCCCAATTAACAAGGAACTAGTAACAATATTCAGACAGGAACCAGAAGCAATGACTGCATACCTTATAAACTTGTACTAGTATGCATCACATACTAAGCACATACAAATGAAGATCACAGGACTTCAAGACTCTACTGTCAGATACCATTGCCCCATAAAAGCTCAGTTTTCTATACACCAGTTAAACTTAGTCTTATAATCAGCCATTTAACTATTCACCAAGTGGACTTCCATGCCAACACAAATGGGACAAAATTTACTTCCTTTCACTTTTGTCCAGCTTCCTGCATACAATTTCATAAGCTTTTCGAATCTCTAAAACAATCTGTCTCACAAACAGCAAAAATAAATACAATAAAAGCCTTCTAAACTGTCAATTGCCTTCCTTTTAATACCTCCACACACATTTAACCTCATCAAGTCACAGTTCAATATTATCTTCACTTTACTACCATTTTCATAACAAATAATTATACCTTTGCACTAACCAAGTGTCATCAAGCAAGAATATATCCCATCTTGTATGACTTGCCTAGGACAGTTTTGAAATTTCAAGTTTTAACTTGTTTCCATTTACCACAAATTGTATACATTTCTTTAGGGCCAAAACATGGGGTGGTGCCAAGCTAGTATCCGCATTATAACAACTTCAAAGAAGAATTGAAACCATATGCTGCTTACACAAACAGTGCTGCAGGAGATTTGCTTTACAGGTTAAGAATTTATCATGAAATCAGTGATGTCAGACCAAATGCATGAGGCATTACTTGTGTAAGTATTTGCGGCTATCTGTGCACACACACACACACACACACACACAAACACACACACAGGCAAATGCACACTGAAGTTCATAAAAATTAACCTAAAAGTGGACAAGGTTCTGTTCTTGTTTCCTGCAGCTGTACATCAGTTAGGAACTTAGTGTAATACTGAGGAAAAGTAGATGTCACCTCTCTGCAGCTACAGCACATCATGACAGTGAAATGAGAATTTACACAAACTTGGTAAGAGAAAACCATCTGTACTGTGTTAATGTGATAGTCATCGTGTATCCTGCATGACAATGAAACATAGATCATACCTGTCAGACAAGTGAAACCACGGAAACATTCCAAACACAGAAAGAATGTGTTCATTACACTGCTGCTGGAATGCATATACAAACACGCATACATACACACATACACACTCACACTCACACACACACACACACACACACACACACACACACACACACAGAAGTGTTGCATAATTACCATTAGGTGAACAGCAATTTCTGAGAATAGATCAAACAATGTCTCCTAGGGGAAGAACGTTTTTTCAAAACATGGCCACTCCTTTGAGCTGTTCTACTCAGTAAAATTGACTTAAGGTGTAATTTTGCAAATTTAGTGTTTTTAAGTAGATTTGGTATGTTAGAGCTAGCTGTTGTGTGGAGGATACAGTCCTCAGACTTGTGAAAAGGTAAAATGCAGATGTTTATGGATGAATAGAAGGGGCACAAAAGGCACTTTGTGGCTGTGAAGTGGACATCTAGTAAATACCACCATCATCAATCAGTCATGCAGCATGGGAAAATGGACTTATATGGTGCTCTGGAAGCAGTGTGGCAACAAATCATAGTTGCTTCTGGTCTGTTGAGTCAAAATAGGAATCAATTTGATGCTTCTATAGATAATTCTACTGAATTTCTATAGGAACAATATGATTTGTGTGTTACCACTGTAGCAAAGAGTGATAGATACAAGTAAGGAATATGTCAGTGGAAGTTATTAATTGTTTATAATAAGCAGTCCTGGTTACACTGGTAGACATTGCAAGGAAGAATAATTTGAAGCTCAATGGCATTTTGGAGGGTAAAGAAGGTATGACTGTCTGGAATTTGTAAAGACTAGGACAATGCAGTTTGCTCTACAAAAGGGTGCTGGCCATTCAGAAGGTGTAGAGATTGTGGTTATCAGTGGTGGGCTGGTATAAGGTCGACTGAGTATGATCTTAGTCAACTTTGTCATCCAGTATGAAAAGAAACAGGTTCTGTCTCGACTGCAGTAGCTAGAAAAGGTGGATCACAGCAGAAGTGGGGTCACTATTGGTTCATCATGACTTCTTTGAGACCATCAAGCGGCAAAGGTCTCTGGCTTGAGACACAATAAGGAATATAGGATGCACAAGTTAAGATGCAAGCTATCATTCCCAGTAAGGCTGAAAGTATTTTCTCGATCAGGAGTGCAGTTGTTCACCTTGACTCAGTCCATGATGGACAGCCTACAAAGATTACCACCTTTTTTGGACTATGTTTGCAGTGAGTCAAGGGCTTTGGATTCTGAAGAAGGTAATGATGGCCGTAAAAAGGATTGGTAGCCACAGCCTGAACAAGAGAAAAGTGAAGTGGTTGTGGCTTGTTCAACGTAAGATATGCAGCAGGAGGAAAGCTGCTCTATGACCACCAGAAGAGATTGTGGACATTACAATGTGGGGATGCCTCACTAGCAAATAAAAATTAAACATTTTACTACAGTGATGAATTCAGACAGTAAAATTCCCTCGAGCCTGTTACAGCCAAATTTTATGTCATAAGGCTGTGATAGACAAGAGGTAATGTTTCTGCAGAAAAAAATGATCGAGTCAATTGACAGTAAGTCTATTACTATAAAGAATTTAAATAAATAGCAAACTGCCATGCTGTCTTATTTGTGAATATACGAGAATATTTTGTGTTAAATATTTAAATAACAGTGTAAATTGACATGTATTATATTAATGTATTTGTGAAGTTTTATGATACATATGCTTAACATTCTAATCTAGATACATTAGACTCTTAGCTGTTGGACTATGAACATTGTCTCCTAATTTGAAGTACATCATAAAGAATCAAGATAGTGTTGCACTGAGGGGCTTGGACAGCATTTTTTGTAAGCCTACATACTACATTGAATTTATGGTTCTATTTGAATGCATAGCTGCTTCACAAGAGGAAACTGGAAATGTTAAGCAGTAACACACTGTGGACATTACAGAATGATTCATGAGCTATATACTTTCAGCAAGTAGTGGCCTGCTATTTTGTGCTACTTTTGATTGTCTGAACATTTTACATATTATGCAATTTGATAAAAATGGTGTAATGTGATAAAACTGGTGCAAGCATTGTTATATGTCATCAATTTTTGTAGCAGACACTTCTGAAATGGTCCTATGCACTGACAGGCTGCTATCTAGTGTGTACCCTAAGCCATAACATTAACCTGTCATAGGGTGTACTACCATTAATGTGTGCCAAGCTTTCATCATTTTAACTATACTGTTGCATTTAAAATGCAAACTTAATGCTAATGTTGGTGTAATGATTATTAAATGTCATGCAAATTTTTTGAAGTACATATCTTTGAAATGATCGTACATACTGTTTTAAGATGCTGCTGATTTTTGTGTTTCATGCATTTGTTATATAATAAATTTAATGTTTAATAATTTATATTTACATTAAAGTATGTCAGTTTTTTAAGTATTTTTTCTAAACAATTGTAACTACGCTGTGAATCTGATTTTGATATACCTATTGATGATGAATTTAAGTATTTCCATTCATTTGTTAACCTAGAACATTCTCAGGGTACTTCTGTGGTGCTATTTATTGAATGGTGATCACAGTTCATGGAAATCATAAACATAACCTTATAGTTTATAATTAGGAGATATAGTATGTAAATATTTATATAGGGGCTGGGATGTACTTGTTTTTGAAGCTTCAAGGTGGGTATTTTTGGCAATGCTTGTGTGCAGTATACACTGGGTGAATATTTATTACAATAATATACATGGACAATGGATATGTTTTGGTCAGAGGTAACTATGGATTTTATATATTGTTTACACAAGAAAAGATATTATTGATAATATATCAATGGGAAGCACCAATATGGTATTACGTTGCAATGTTGATGTTAATAGAAAATTCAATTCTATTGTTAAATTAGGCCATGTTTAGTGAAGCCTGAGTGACTGTGGGGGAATTGGGGGGGGGGGTTATTTTATAATGTGTTTTATTCATTGTCATTGGACAACTTGCCTGTGATTAAATGAATGTGTTTTTGGTTTGTAATATTTATAAACGTTTTTATTTGTAAATGTTTCACTTTTTGCATCATGGTGGGTTGGTTAGATGAAGCTCAGCATACAAGGATGATTCTGAAAGGATGTGCTTCATGGGTTCATAGTAGCCTGAAGTTAATACTGGTAAATGCTTGGACCATTACAGGATGGACCTGGGTTATTGTTTAGGGAAAGGTCCTGAAACTCAGCTCTTTTGGTTCAGGTAGTATCTACACAAAACAAGATGGAGTCATGCTTCCATCTCTGGAATGGGGAAGCATACAGATTACTGTACTAATATATTATTAAGAGATTTGATCAGAAGTGGAGTGATATTCTACAGGAAATTAAGATGGATAGTAAAGGACCATTTCCCCTTTTTGTTTTGTGTATGCTCTACTCAAACTAGATTGTGACAAAGTGTTTTGATAGCATTATTTTCTTACTTATCTTTTATACCACAGCATATAGTGCCTGCAGTCCGTACAGCGTTTTGCTCCTTGTCATTCCAAGTATCAGTGACCCATTTTCATTAAATAAAAACCCTTTGTAAAGTAGAATTTTTGCTATGTTGATGGTTACCAAGACTTTCAAAGAACTTTACTCTAGTTGATATCTCCACAGTGGTGTCACTGAGGGTACACTAAACTTATATAGGTCATGATTTAAAAAAATGTTAAAGAAATGGTTGGTTAAGAAATGTCCTAAATATAAAAGGAATAACTGAGATGAACTGCATCAGGGCACCATACATGTGTGAATGTTGACAAAACACTTAAAAGGTTTATCTATACAGTATAACTTTTGTGAATGCATAGGGGAAAGAAGGCTGTTAGTTTAGAGGACTGATATTCTGAAGAAGGTGACCATCTGTGTTATAATCTGTCAGTAAAGGTCATGCTGGACATTGAAAGAATTTGGTGAATGTTTTACCACTTCATTTTTAATAATTAAATGTATGCTCTTAATAAATACTTACATAGTGTTATAAATACGTACACACACATATATATATATATAGGTCTACTTCAGAATGTCGACTGTTCAGAATGCTGACTTTCATATAGCCGACACCATATGATCGACATTGCGAAAGACCGATATCCTGAAATAGCACCATTTACCTACCTGTAAACACAGTAAAACTGTGTTATGCAGGGGGGCCTCCCTGCACCCCACACACCCCCTGCTACTTAAATATTCTCACTCCTAGATCGCACTACAGTGCAGGAAAGTGGAATCTCCCAGTCCCGCACTGTAGCAGGATCTCCGATATCATTTGTCGGCCTTTCATACGTTCGCTCATATGGTGTCGGCCATATGAGTTTCGAACATTTGAAAGTTCAAACAAATGAAGGGCACCCATATATATATATATATATATATATATGTATATATATATATATATATATATATGTATATATATATATATATATATATTATGTATATAGTTTACTATTAAAATATTGAAAGTCAAAATAAATTCTGCACCTAAATGCTGACAATTAATGTTGAATCTGCAGATTTACGACTGTTCAGTTAGTCATAAATCCGCAGTAATTGCCGAAAATGTCGAATTCGACATTTTACGGCAATTAACGACGATGCCACCCTTGCCGTAAACCCGACCTCCTACAACTAACATCCCGTTTATGCAGGGGGCAAGCCCCCCCGCCCCCTCAACTATTTATTCCAACTCTGAGATCGCACTACAGTGAAGAAAGGGATGTATTTTTCTAACCGCACTGTACCGTGATCTCTGTACATCCCTTCAAGCATTTATATTTGTGAATGCACAGGACATTCGCAAATATAACATTCAAACGTTCGAACATTTAGAATGTACTCCTATGAACTATTTGAACATCTGTAGTTCGAATAGTTCATAGGCGTACATTCCGACAGCGATATTTTAATAGTAAACCATATATATATATATATATATATATATATATATATATATATATATACTTCACAACATTGAAATTTTATAACGTTGAATTTCATAACATTGAGACAAAAACATCTAAATCCCAAAACATTGAAAATTCAGAACACTGAAAGTGTGCTTCATAACACTGAAAACTACAATGCATATGTAAATAAGATCTTCTCCACCTATAACAACACCTAACTAACAAACACACTTTCTATTACATTTCTAGAGGGGGACAAGCCCCCCTGCACCCCCCCATATCCCCTGTAAATTGAGGTTAGGAAATTAACATTTTTCCACTGTAGTGCGATCTTGGAGTTGGTATATTTAATTTACAGGAGGGGCAGAGCCCCCCACATGGGGGGTGCAGGGGGGCTTGCCCCCCTGCAGAAACATAGTAGAAAGTGTTTTTGTAAGTTAGGTGTTGTTACAGGTGGATAGGATGTTATTTACAATGCCAAGGCATTACAAACTCAACGGGTTAGGTACAAATTTGTATATCACATGGTGGATATGCAACTAGCTCGCAAATAGGACCAAAGTTAGAATTGGGGAGTCCATCTCTACAAAAAGACCAGTCACAAGTGGGATCCCTCAGGGATCGGTCCTTGGACCGCTCCTTTTTGGCATTTACTTCTCTGAAGTCAAGGCCAATGTCAGTGGTCTCTGGCTGAGTAAATTTGCACATGATTGGAAATTAGGAGCTGTCACTGAATCCCACACTGACACAAATGTTCTCCAGGAAGAGCTGACACAGACAAACAACTGGTGTCAAATACATGAACGAAAATTAAATGCCAAGAAATGCATAATAGTATCCTTCAGGAAGTCATTCACACCTGGTAATTATTACATTGACCACACAACCC
The DNA here is from genome assembly GCF_019279795.1 of Protopterus annectens. Lineage (NCBI taxonomy): Eukaryota > Metazoa > Chordata > Ceratodontiformes > Protopteridae > Protopterus > Protopterus annectens. The sequence continues at coordinate 1,156,743,800 of NC_056735.1, read as the reverse complement.
TTAGAGTTGACCGAGTAGTCAGGGATTTAGGGACACACATAGACAGTAATCTAGATTTTGACCATCATGTGTCTGCAGTAGTGAGGAAATCATTCTATGCTGCACAACTTATAAACAAAGGTATAGTATCTAGGTCCAAGGAAGTCATTGTTCTACTGTGTTCGACATTCATCAGAGCTATCATTGAGTACAATGCCCCCTTCAGTATGTACCCAGCCAGGCATATACAACAAACGGAACATCCACAGAGGTTCCTCACTAAAAGAATACAGGACGCAAGTAAAATGTCCTATGCAGACCGCCTCAAGGCCCTAACCCTGTATTTTGTCTCCTACAGGCTGTTGATAGGAGATCTACACCTGGCATACAGGTCATTGTCATACCCCACTCTGATGGACCTCCTGCATAGCCACAAAACAAATGGCATCAGAATTACCTGTTCTAAAGACTTAAACCTTGCCTGTGGTATAAATATGACCTGCTGGAGAGACAGGTATGTAGCCAGAGACTACCCCTTTTCTGGAACAGGCTACCCATCCATGTGAAGCAGAGTTCTTCCCTAACCCAATTCAAGTGTTAACTTGCACAACTGGATGGGAACAGGAAATTCATCCTTGATTTGGCACCTATGTCTCTAATGGGCAGAGGGAACCTGTAAATGGTTCATCTCCCAGGACCCTGCTTGTAAATGTCTCATCTCAAGCTCCTGCTTGCACTTATCAAGGGCACCAGAACTTGTCAGAGATTTGGGATGCATGGCTAGGTATAAAAAGGACCTTGTAGTGATTAGCCTAGTAAACACATATGAACCTAAGAACCTGTAAAAGTAAAGACTATTTTTTTGCAAAAAAGAAAAAAAAAGGCTTTTCACATTTTTACTTGGCTGAAAAAAAAGGTCTCATTTTAGATATCTTGAAGACAACAACTGCAACAACATTTATTTGGCACAAACAAAAGGCTACTCTGCTGGTAATGATATTTCTACAATAGCTCATACTGGGGCCTACAAAGATTCATTCCCTCTATGTAGTTTGGTACCTGGCTAGGTCCATCTTTAAGCTTCCATGTACATTACCAAGATTCACAATGACATCCAAAGCAAAGTTCCTGCTAAACACATTATAATGTATCCAGTTCTTCGACCATTGAAGGAAGAGCTACACAGCTAGTAATGGAAACATTATTTAAGCCCATGCAGTATGGCCTCCTACTTGTAGTAGTGTCACCAAACAATCTCTAAATAGTTCATGTTGATCTAATAAAAGTTGTGAGTTTTTATGACAAATTCACACATAAAGGAGCATCACTGTATCACCTTATGGAAAGTAAACCATCTAGCCATCCACCTTAAGAAAAGTTATCTCCCATTTACATAGGCTTATGCAGCTAAACTATTGTGTGCCTCTTCACTGTGCACTCCAGCTCAAAACCTGCTCCAGGGCATTACATGCGTCTGCCTTTCCTTCACTCAGCCTCTAGAACCCCAAAACATCCCTTACATTAGGAAATGTAGCCAAGAATAATTTAACTTCATCTCTTGGAGTGAGTTTAGGAATGATAGCAGGGTTGTGACAGCATTGCTGATTGGACAAAAACTCTGCTGGGATACTGGCAGCAGATTATTTTCTAATATGTACTGAAGGACATGAGGATTAATTCACCTTCCCAGAAATCTGGAGAAAGGTTGGAGAATGACAGCTGTTCTGTATTTAGAAAAACCAGTATATCTCTTTCCTTCATGTAATGGTGGGAGAAAAAAGCAGTTATGTACTCACCATAACGTTCCATCTGAGTAGGTAACTTCATTTGTCAGCAACCTGTGGGTATCGGATCCGACCTGGATCCGAGCCGACAGCTTTCCAAGCTAGAGATCCGAGCTCCACCTGTCACCTCCTTCCAATCCCCAGAGCACGTTTGCCCATCTACATAATCTCACCATGACAAAAGCAACAACCTGGAGAATCCTAACCCAAGGATTAACAAATGACCTGAATAAACCATCCTAGTGATCAGGAAACCAAAGAACCAGGTTAGGGGGAAGGAGGGAGGGTCGGTTGCTGACAAATGAAGTTACCTACTCAGACGGAACATTATGGTGAGTACATAACTTCTTTATCTGAAGTAGGAAACTTCATTTGATGATTAACCTGTGGGACAGAGTCCCCAGCTACCAAAAAACTTGGGAGGTCCTCAAGGAAGTATATTCCGAGCACTGCAGAGCCAAAAGCCGCCCTTCCTCTAGACACTAAATCCAATTTATAGTGAGAGATAAAGGTATGAGAGGATGCCCAAGTAGCCGCAGAACAAATGCCATCCAAGGGAATTCTTGACCAGAATGCAGCTGATGTAGCCATAGAATGGGTAGAGTGAGCGTGAACCCCAGTAGGTTCTGGCAGGCCAGATAGTTTATATATGAACAAAATGCAATTCAAAATCCATCTGGTCAGAGTCACCTTCGATACAGGTTTACCCAAGAAGGGTTTAGCAAAAGAGATAAATAGCTGATCAGACTTGCGGAAGGCCGCTGTTCTGTGTAAATAAAACCGTAACTGCCTATGAACATCTAACAAATGAAGTTTGTACTCCCCTTTGTTTTGATAGTTAGGGAAGAAAACTGGGAGATTAATTTTATTTATTTATTTTATTTATTTTACATTTGTTAACCGGGCTAGTCTGACTGGATATATTTCCATTTTCAGCAGAGGCCCAGGGAGAAAAGCTCCACATATGGACATAAGAGATTTATAATGAGTACAAATAACAAGTTACAAATAACAAGTTACAGACTTGTAACACTTCAACCAATGCATCTTGATTACAAAAAGAAGGCAACTGGAAAAACTAAAACACATTCTATTAAACATCAATACAACTTCTAGAACCCGATAAATAATAAGAGAGACCAGGGAAAAGAACTAAAACATTGAAACCTAAAACTAGATTACAAAGGATTACACTACCTAGCCTATCTAAATACTATCATCCTTAGCATAATTACATATTGTAGCATGAGAAGAGAGAGTAAAGGGACAGGAGTTAGCAAAAAAAGCAGTAGAAGGGCAGTGTAGAGTTGATAAAGATATAAGCTTCCTGGGAATAGGGTCAGAGACACAAGGAATAGGATTTGTGAGGAGAAGGAGGCAAGGTGGTGAAAGGCCAGTTAAGGGGGGGTGGGGCGTAAGAAAAGGGAGAGGAGTGGTAGGTAAGGAATTAACATTTAATCGATTTGAACAGGGACACATCCAGTGGCTTTTCAGGTAGATTCTAAGTTTTGTTTAAACAAAGTAGTAGATGCCATAGAAGTAAGTTCAGTAGGAAGTTGATTCCAGTGTTTACCCAAGGCATTTGAGAAGAGGGAGTCACCAGCTAGGTTATTAGATTTTGTCAAGGAAACTAGCAGTTTGTTTGATGAGCGGAGGGAGTTTAGATTAGAATATGTGGTTAAGAGGTTAGAAAGTGCAGGTGTATTTTGACTTTGGTATAGAGCTCTATGGACAACTGTAAGTTGGGAAAGAAGTAGCATGTTAGACAGTTCAAGCCAGTTAAGTTGCTGCAGATTTAAACAGTGATGTGTTCTAAAAGGCTTACCAGTAACAAATCTGGCTATGTTATTGTAGGTGGTTGATAGTTTGTGAAGATAGTTTGTTAATGGACTGATTGATGTTCGCCTCGGAGGCCACTTTAGGTAGGAAAGATGGGTTAGTCCTGAGAGAGACCCTGCCCTTATGGAAAACCAGATACGGGACTTTAATACAGAGAGCTTGAAGCTCCAACACTCTTTTAGATGAAGTAATGGCTACCAAAAAGGCAGTTTTCCAGAGCAAGAATTTAAAATCAACATAGGCTGCAGGTTCAAAAGGAGGTCCAGTTAGAGCTTGAAGGACCAAGGTTAGATCCCAAGGAGGGACGGGTTTCCTAACAGGGGGTCTCAAGAGAAACGTACCTTTCAGAAAGGCCTTACAAATCTTGGTGGAAGCAAGGGGACTGAGATTATCTCAAATGTGAAAATGCGAGATGGCAGCCATTTGAACCTTTACAGTAGAGGAACTGGCCCCTTGCTGAAAAATATGCGATAGAAAATCGAGCATTGCTGGGATGGGAGCAGTGAAAGGGTCCAATTTCCTATGAGACACCCAAATTGAAAACCGCTTCCATTTACTATTGTAAACCTTCCTGGTACGCAGTTTATGCGTCACTACCAGGAGAGATCTAACTGCAGATGAGATACCAGGAGTCCTAGCAACTAATGGAACTGGATCAACCACGCTGAGAGCTTGAGATCGACCAGGTTTGGGGGCTTCAATCCCGAAGGATGAGATATTAGGTCCAGGATGGGATCAAAGATCCAGAGAGAAGCTATAAGATGAGAACACAGCCAAGGGAACCAGGTTTGACGAGGCCAGAATGGGGCTATGAGGATAATCTTGTTCCCCAACCGACGAGCTTTCTGTAAGAATTTTGTTATCAATGGAAGAGGAGGATAAGCATACAGAAGACCGGGTGGCTAAGCATGAACTAGAGTGTCTCTGGGGCTCTCCCCCGGAGGGGGAATTAGAGCAAAAAACTCTCTGCATTTCGCATTGGAAGGAGACACAAAGAGACTGCAGTAAGGCTGACCCCACTTGCGGAAGATCTGTTTCGCTATTAAGGGATTCAGAGACCACTCGTAAGGCGAGAGGATGGTTCGACTCAGTTTGTCCGCTAGGATGTTGGACCAACCCAGAATGTGCATTGCTAACAGAAAACGGTTGGTGGATATCGCCCAATCCCAAACTCTCATGGCTTCTCAACAAAGAGGGTAAGACCTGGTCCCCCCTGTTTGTTGATGTACCAGACCACCGACATGCTGTCTGACTGAATCGCAATATTCCCTGGAGGGAGAAAGGCATGAAGGGCTTGCAACGCTAGAAGCACCGCTCTCATCTCCAGAACATTGATATGCAGAACGGTCTCTGTCTGAGTCCACGTACTTTGAGCAGTTCTGCCCTCGTAATGCCCCCACCCCCCACCCAAGGAGAGAAGCATCCGTGGTCACCGTGGCTTGGGGTTGCTGCATAACAAACGGTCACCCCTCCCGAAGCTCTCGGGAGTGGAGCCACCACAAGAGAGAATTTCTGCACACTCTGCTGAGAGGAATCAGCAAGTCCAACGGATGGTGAAGGATGGACCACTGAACCTGTAATGTCCACTGGAGAATCCTCATGTGCAAGCGGGCTAATGGTGCAAGGTTAATTGCCGCCACCATGGACCCTAGAGCTCTCAGGACTAACTCCGCTGACGGGGCAGGTGACTGGAGAAGGGCTAAAATGTGTAAGGTCAAACTGCGAAATCTGTCTGACGTCAAGAAGGCCTTGGTCTGAAGTGTGTCTATCCTGGCCCCTATGAACTCCAAGACTTGAGCTGGTTCGAGGGATGACTTCTTCAAGTTTATGGCGATCCCCAAATGGGACACTAGAAGTAGGAAACAATCCCTGGCTAAGCAGAGTAGATGCCTGGTGGGGGCGGTCAGGAGCCAGTCGTCTAGGTAAGGAAAAACCTGTATTCCCTGAAGCCTCAGGTGGGCCGCTACAACTGCCATGACCTTGGTGAACACCCTGGGGGCTGTGTTGAGACCGAAGGGTAGTACCCTGAACTGGTAATGACTGGCCCCTAGCCGGAAGCGGAGAAACCTCCTGGAATGCCTGTCCATGAGAATGTGATAGTACGCATCCTTGAAGTCTATGGAGCACATCCAGTCCTTCTCCTGCAGCAGGGGCAGAATGGACTGAAGCGTGACCATCCAGAATTTTTCCTTGGCAATGAAAAGATTCATTGTTGAAAGGTCGAGGATCAGCCTTAAGTCCCCCATCTTCTTTGGCACCAAAAAGAACCTGGAGTAATTGCCTAATCCGGATTGTCCTGGGGGGACGTGCTGGATGGCTCTTTTTTCTAGCAGCTTTTTTACCTCTAAAGCTGCAGCCTCTCTCTGACTGGGTGGTACATCGGGGAGGTGCCTCGACTGAGGAGGCAGATTTATGAAAGGGATAGAGTAACCTCTGGATATTATTCGAAGCACCAGCGATCTGATGTTATGGACTCTCATTGGGCCAAGTGCTTCAAAAAACGCCCCCTGACTGCCTCCAGAGAGGAGCAGTCGGGCAACCCCTCAGGGCTGCTGCGTGGGTTGATCAGAAAATGGTTCCTGCGACCCAAAATATTTCGGCCCAACTCTGCCTCTGGGCCGGCGTCTACCTTGTCCGCCTCTGCCTCTGAAGGATGAAGGGTCCAGAGCGTAACGGGACTGCTGAGACTTCCAGAACCACATCTTCTTTTGTCCCCTCTGGTTCCTAGAAAAGGACCTTTAAGGAGCCAAGAAACGGACTCCAACGGCAGTCAGCATCTTCCCATCTTTTTCGCTCTGAACCAATGTGTCGCAGACGGTCTTCCCAAACAGAGTAGACCGTCGAAGGGTGCGTTCGTGAAGGACACCTTGAAAGGTTCCGCAAAGTCACAAAGCCGGAGCCAGGCGTGACGCCTTAAGGCGATACTGGACCCGCTGGCATGGGAAAGTAGCCGCATAGACATGTTCGAAACAGATTTGAGAGTGGCCATGTGAGTCGAGAAGGTCCGTTTGTCCTTGGCTGACATGGACTAAGGGGGAGACTCAGCATATTCTTTCACAAGATCCTGCTGAAGTCTAATTACATGGGCCAAGTAATTCAGCGCCCTTATAGAAAAGGTAGCTGAAGCAAACATCCACTTCCCGATATGATCCATAGTCCGGGACTCCTTATCAGGGGATGGATCGAGGAACTATCCTGAGCGAGTTTCCTCTTGGTGGCTGCCGCCACCACCATGGCATGTACTGGGGAACCCTTACTCCAAGCCGTCCTATCCATGGGAGGACTGAGAATCCTGTCTGGCCTCTTGGGGATCGGCTCTACAGTGTCCAGTTCCTTCCACACCCTGGTAGTGATGAGGTCAACCAGGTGGTCGGCCGGAGGGGACACCCAAGAGCTAGACAGGCCTGCGTCGAACGCCTCCAGAAACACCGACTCGTCCAAGGAAGGCTTTTGGGCTAACCACCCCCTTTCAGGTGAAGCATTTCCATAATGTCTCCAAATGAGACGTCATCGGGGGGTGACCTGGGGGAACCTTCCCCTTCTTCCAAATTGGTGTCTTCCGTGAGGGACTCAGGGGAGTCCAAGTGCCTCCTCTTACATTTACATTTGTGAGAGACCTCCTCGGTGGGGCTGTCCGAGGAGGGCTCACTAACAGGGCCATGTTCCGCCACTGTAATGGGCTGGGGCGTCAACGCAGGCTGTCCCTGGGACTGGATGATGGAAGACAAGCCCAGCTGCAAGGGAGTGGGGGCTGGATCCGAAGAAAGAGTAGGGGGTCTTGAACATCTCAAGAGCACCCTCTCCACCACATCGAAAGCCTAGGGTGAACCAATCTCTCTGGGCTCCGTGGTTAACACCCTCAGATCTGGCGCGAGGATCGGCGTCAGAGCCGAAGCGCTCGGAGCTGAGAGGGAAGTGTGCTCTGACCGAAACAGAGCGGAAGACACACTGCCCCCCCCGATCCGATGCACGGCTCACGTCTCCGAGAGATTGGATCCGAAAGGGGATCCGACAAACTCAAGGGCATGGCCGGAGTCGAGGTAACTATAACCATCAGTGCCGACACCCCGGCCCTGGGACTCCTCGGATCCGACAGCTCCAAAACCCGATAAGGATTGGAGAAGGAGCTATCGGGGCAAAAAGTGGGGCTGAACTCCCTCCCGGAGGTGGGGGAGGCAGCAGGACTCCCATCTGCATCTGGGTTTGGAGAAAACGACGCATCATCCAGTCCATATCAGCGTCGGAGAGACTGCGGGTCGACCTGGAAGAGGCCGCCGAAGCTGGCCGGAAAGGCCGCCGCGACGACCTCGAAGATGGTCGGGCCTCTTCCTCCAGCTCCGGTGAGAAGCGTGGAGAATGGAGCCGAGGGGAGGAAGGCCCAGAAATTTTCTGAGGTGAGGAGAGCAGCTTGGCAGGCGAGGCCGTGGGGGGAAAAGTCGGCCTGCCGCTTGTGGCTCCTATGTCTATCTTTCTCCCTCTCTCTCTCTCTCTCTCTCTCTCTCTCTCCCCTCTCCTTCTTCTCCTTCCTACAGTCTCTTTCTCCCTGAGAAGAAATGGGAGGTTGAGTCCCAGCCAGGGGAGAGGGAACAACAGGCTGAACAGCCGCAGCCGCGGCTGTAGCCACTGAGGGAGAGGAGGGTAGAAGACCCACCAGAATCAGCTTATTCCTCCTATCCCTCAGGGCTCGGGGGTTAAAAGCTGCACAAATTTGGCAGCCCGAAGACAAGTGCGATACCCCCAGGCAGAGGACTCACTGAGTGTGGCCATCCGATGGGGAAAGCTTATGACCACACTCAGTGCACTTAGAAAAAATGGCCTTAGAGGCCTCAGCCATTATCCGAAAAGAAAACGCACACGCACCTCACACAAACACCTAAGGGGAAAAAGGGGGGGGAGTACTAGGCTTTAAACTAAGAGGAACGGTAAAGGGGTTTAAACTAAGGAGTTAACTGTTCACACACACAAAAACTAATAAGATTTTTATAAACTTTCCTACTCACAGATCGCCTAAAGCTAGGAGCTTGAGAAACCCGTGCTTGACAAAGCCGCGGCAAACGAGATCTGGGGATTGGAAGGAGGTGGCAGGGCATTATGGGTAAGGTCCTTAAATGAGTCTGAAGTTTCAATCAGTATGTGCTATATTAAATATTCAGCTTTAAATTTACATCTCCCAAACCTCATATGCTTAGTTTTGATGTATTTATCAGCATATTATTCTCCTGTGCCCAGACGGTTAACTTAGTCAAGTTATTTTGCAGAAATGCCTTATCTGTAACATGTAATCAGTTTACCCAATTTCAGGTTGTCTGCATACAGACTATAGAACACCTCAGTTGAGAAAGATAAATCTGAAAAAATACAATCTAAACAAATACAGGCCTAGGACAGAGCCCTGTGGGACACCATGACCATAACATGGAATTACATGTAATGTTCTCAATGGCTAGAATAAATAATATCACATGATGAATAAGAAAGTGTAGCATGCACACTTTCAGCTAGCAGTCAAGAATGTGCTGCAATAAAAACTGCACATAAGATTTTAACTGGCCTATGTAACAACGGAGAATATGGAACTTGGGGGAACAGAGTATCTTGCTGAATATCTCCATTCATATCGTTTATATTACTCAGTTTTTTTTCTGTTTTATATGCCAATATACACCGAAGCTGAGCCTGTAACTAGTCCATTGTGATCAGTGCCTTACCCTGGTTAAAACATTCATAAATAAATATATAAATAAATAAATACAGCCCCAGTTTTTTTAGGAACTTCTGAAATTTTGGGTCTGCATGACTGCTTTTTTTTCAAAGCATAATAAATGCATCCAAATTTGTAATGAAAGATAAACTCATTTTGAATATTTATTTATTTTAACCTCTGTTAACCTTAACAGCTGCATAGATATTGCTATGGTTGCCAAGATGACAATGCAGAACATTAGTTTGTGGTGAAACAAACCCTGCAAGCAAGTACTTTTTAATGCAGGCAGGAGCCAGGAAGGTAACCACTTGAAACGTCGGGAACTGCTACAGCGAGTCATGAAATAAGGAGACTGAATGGCCAAACGATTAGACTTATATATACTAAGTCTGAGATGCCATTTCTCAGAATACTCCCTTTTGCCCAAGGTATGGCGATCTCAGAGTTGCTATATACAAGTTTGGTGGGGGGGTTGTTCTTCTCCAGGTTTTTGGTCTTTTTTATTTCCGGCTTGTTGACACTTGGCATTTTGAGTGTTGACTTTTCAATAGGGAGCCCAAATGGAATGCTAGTTTTCTGTTTTACATTAACCCACATCTATCAATACCAATACCTTATCTGATTCAAGCATTTTAATGATCCTTGGTACCTGTTTAGTTTATTTAGGGACAGAATAAGGGGAACAAATCCCAACTGAAAAGTTACAATTCAGAACGCTACATTTTTTTCTTTCATATCTTGCCAATATACAAAACTCACAGCACTAACAAACATTTAACATGCATTTTAAACATACTTCTTTCCTTAAATCTCACGAAAGACTGAATAAAGAAGTACACATACTTCACAGTACAGCTGTTTAAGACAAATGCATCAACTTACTAACATATTACACTGATGGCTGTTTTCCTCTCCTTGATAATATGAGCATAATCAAATAGGAAAGAGTCAGCAGAGGAGAATAAAACTGTTTAATTCCTGCATAATGGATGTAAAACAAAAATCATAGCAAGAATCGGCAGCACTGATAAAGATGAGAAAGCAAAAAAAAAAAGTCCCACTTTACAAACAAAGTGAATTCAGCTGTGCACCATGGTTCAAACAGAAGTAATGATGTTAACATTGCTAATAAAGAAGCGTACATAATCAGCATTCATTCAATAGTCCTCGGAATACAAAATATGTTAACAAACACACACACACATTAAGTATTTCATGAAATGCATACAGAATTAGCACCTTCTCCTACAGATCTTTGAAAACCATTCTTGAAGTACAAATGCAGTATGACAGACATGCTAGATATCTTACAGAAGTGGCATGTACAATTGCCACTTTCTTTGGATTTTGAAAGCAACTGCCATAATACACATTTCAACAGACAGTACAGCTGTCCAGGAAGTCTGACATTTTTGACATTGACACTAGTGACCTCTACATGGAATTCTACAAAGCATATGGCATTGTGTCTGCCTATACAAGAAGGGCTACACTCAAATGTTAGTGAAAAGAACATTTGGAAATGGCTTGTCATGGAATGACACTGTCATGTCACTGTTTTATTTGTGAATCCAAGCCAGGAAATCACTAGCAGCACTGTGCCTATTAATTAATTTTCATTGTGATGTGTGGCCTTCATCAATAACACTAATTCAGAATATGACAGCTATTCTGATTTATTACAGCTGCCAAGGGCAACAGATGACAATCAGCAGATGCAAAAGGAAAATATTCTAAATTACAAAAATGCCCTTCATGTTTTTCAGTACTAGGCTTTTATCCAGTAATGTTCAATAATATTTATTACTTCTGGCATTTTTGCAGTCAGCCAAAACCAGAGATACCAGATATACTTGTTTTTTAGGTCTGATCTTTAAACACAAGAAAGTTAGCAGGGACATTCACAGTGAAACAGGGGTATGTCTCATTAAAAATGCAACAGTGGAAACGCAAGCATCTCTTTTTCTTTCTTTATGCTTTTTTACTGTCTATGTCCTTCATCTTTTAGAGCTTTCAGGGGACATCATTCAGGCGGCTTACAGGTTGCATTTGTCTTTGCTGGTATCATGGCAATGAAGACATTTGTTATATCTGGCCTGACCCTCTCTCCCTGCCTGGGCGGATGTGTGACCTTCACCACAATGCCTTCCCCTATACAACTGTTCACCCTTTTGCACTTGCATGATGAAGGTGAGCTACATCCATGCTCCCAGGTCACAGGCCCACATCCTTCCTCCTCAGGAATGCAACATCATATCCATGCTCCCAGGTCATAGGCCCACATCCTTCCTCCTCAGGAACGTAACATCCGTTCCATGCTCCCAGGTCACAGGCCCACATCCTTCCTCCTCAGGAATGCAACATCATATCCATGCTCCCAGGTCACAGGCCCACATCCTTCCTCCTCAGGAATGCAACATCATAGCCATGCTCACAGGTCATAGGCCCACATCCTTCCTCTTCAGGAATGCAAGAGCCCATAGCCATCTCTGCCCACCTCTCCCCTTAGATAGGCACACCCATTCCTTGCCAGCTTCATCAAGCACAGAAACCATTAATCACACCACAATCATGGTTTTATCATTCTATACTACTGGGCTTGCTTGCTAACATCTCCTTTTGAAAGAATAGGGCAATTACTGATGTAATGACTTGCAGGTGAGAATACTCAGTAGAGGAATTAGCAGACTAAAGCCACCCTTTATAGATGTGCATCCATGCGTGCGCCCGTGGTGTGTGTGTGTGTGTGTGTGTGTGTGTGTGTGTGTGTGTGTGTGTGTGTGTGTGTGTGTGTGTGTGTGTGTGAAGTGGTGAACATCAAAATGTTAATTTCTAATCCATTCAAATATCTGATCTCAGACTTGCATGGTTTACATTCTTATGTGAAGAAGTATACCACATCCATCACAGAAGCAGCAGCAGAGGTCTCACATCTTTGTCTTTGCAACATAATACCTAGACGGATAAGTTACACTACATCCAACAGGTGAAATAATACCAGCGATGTAAACATAGACCAAGATGGCATGAAAGTACTGTGTATTCTAGTACCATAATGCTACCTTAATTAAGCAAAGAATGCATGAGTTTATACACTAAAACCTCAGTAGTGTACACAGCATTAAAGCTCCATATCAATGCTACCCTTGTAAGATCGACACATGTAAATGCAATTACAAAACAATGACATTTCCATAAACAGTCAAAATGTAAAACTGCAAAAATACCTACAAATGCATCTTGGCAGAGACATTTCACCTGTTCCCTCATCCACTCACCCATTGCTGCTCATTTAATATGCAAACTCCTAGATCATTACTGCAGGATTAGAAGAATTATCTGAAATCCCACAATTTGTATACTTAAACAAATACATAGGAACTGCACATTAATGATTAATCACTTAATGTTTCACATTTTAGCCTCATGCCCTTAGCATCTGAGTGTGTGTGTGTGTGTGTGTGTGTGTGTGTGTGTGTGTGTGTGTGTGTGTGTGTGTGTGTGTGTGTGTGTGTGTGTGTGTGTGTGTGTGGCCTGTTTGTGTGCGCCTGCACTTAACATGCATTCCCCTCAGCCAGAAACAGCAGGGCTACTGTACCAGCACAGCGTCCTAGCTGGAAGTGTACTGGCAACTGGCCACTGTCACACACAGAATACTGTACCAGTACAGCAGAGTGGGTGATATGAAATAAATGCAGCACTGTTACATTTCAAGTTTGCATCTGTCAAGCAGTGAGCCTGATGCAAAAGCAACAGGGTAGTATTACACCTGTGTGACATTGTATTAATACAGCATTTTAGGTGATATGTAAAAGGTTAGTATTGCAGCTGTGTGAAGCTGTACCAGTGTACATAATGTACTTATTTATGTATTAAATGGGTAGGTGAACTGGTCCAAAAACACTGTTCAGCCATGAGCCCAGTCCAAATCAGAAAATATAAGGCATTACATTATACAAATGGAATTGCTTGAGAAGTACAAACACATACATTAACAGCAACTTCATAAAGGCTAGGGGTACATTATAATGTGTACGAAGAATTGCTTGAGGTTAAATATACAAAAGCATGATATAACATATGAGACTATTCTACCTCCATAGTGTACATATATGTATGTGTGTGTGTGTTTGGGAAGGAGGGGTAGAGGAACAAAACTGACACACAACTGACATGTATGTGAGACTATAGCAGGACATAGCTAAAGCAGTGCTGGGACACATTCGGTGACAGGTGAGTGTGATCACACAGCACAGTGCCGTGGCTGGGATAAGACAGCTCCACTGCCCCACAATAGCAGTGTGTCTGTCTTTAAGCAAAGACAACTGTTGAAATGGGTCCTTTTGTATCAGTCCATTACCCTGAACAGCAAATAACCCACAACAAATAAATAAATACAGTTCTACGTAGTGAGAGATGCCCATTACTATCATCTGTTTCAAGGAAGTATATTCCAATATAGCTTATCTCCTCCTATGTACAGTGACATAAGGTCCCGAGTATGCCGTAATTACATGGCGTAAACTCATGTCTGTAACTCAGCTGTTATTACTATGTCTGAGGACAGTTTCCTCAGTGGGAAATAACCTACTCTCATAAGTACAGCACTGACTCAGGCATTCATTTTTAATAATGGTTGCCAATGCAAGCAGACAATGACAAATGACTGAGTCTGAACAGAACAACACTGAGTCACCGCAAAGGCACAGTTCCAATGGAAAAATCTGAGTTGTACATTTGTTACTTAAAAGTTGTGTCAAGGCAGGGCAATACTGTTGACAGGGATACTGCAGCAAAAGGACAGCTAGGAAGAAAATATACTGCAACAACTAACATCATTCTAATTAAAATGCAAGCCAGTGATGTAATGGGTTACTGCAATGTGTTTTAATATTGTTACATGTTTTGCTCCATGTATATTAAGGGATTCTTACCCACCAACAGTATGCCAAATGTAATAAACGAATACTGGGAGCTATCAAGCCCACAGTACCAAATACACTTCTGACCACTGGCAAGTTTGTCTCTATAACAAAAAAACACCCTAAACCACAAATCCAGATGAAGTTTAAAAATCCTTATCTACTCTTGACTTTATACCGGCAAATCCACAAGAACACCAAATAACAAAAGGCACGGTAGAATGAACAAGGTACCAAACAAAGATGAAATCTATTTAGCGCTTTCGTCAAATATTACAATTGATTTCTTCAGAATACCTGACAGTCTGAAGGACCATTTTTTATATACATCAGACAATTACTTCATCAATTAATCAATAAAACACTCATAAATACTTAAAGAAATAGACTCCCTTAACTTATAAAATTTTTCCTTCCACAATAAAATGAACCAGTTCGTAGTACCACTACAAAAAATATGCTTTGAATATGAAACCTAAAACCAGGTTATAGAAAAATCACCTAATAATAAGTGCATACAATGCTAAAAATCCTAGGAAAATAAATAAAGCGAAGAATAAAAATGAACAGTAAAAGCATATATATGTGTATGCAAAAACAAATGTGTGCAGTAAAAATCCAAATATCCTTATGCAAACAATGACTGAGGTCAAAATAGAAGTTGATATTAAATCTTACATGTTAAATAAACAGCATGTCATAGTGTACACCTCACTAAAATAAAAAATCAGCTTTAAGTTTTAAATAACAAGTGAGGGACACCATATCATTCAAGCCTGGACTGGTGGTGGCATTAACTCTAAGTTGCCACATTAGTTCTTTATATTCAAGGAACCAATCAGTAGGTCCCCCTCTCTCGTCCATTACCACCCTTTCCAGTACAGTAAACTTAAAATTATGACTTGGAAAAGTATTGACATGCTTTGCCAAAGCATTTTTAATATTACCTTTGGTTATGTCGTAAATGTGCTGATAGACACGTGTCCTGAAGGCATTTTTAGTCTTGCCAATATAAAACCCGGGACACGTCTGGCATATGGCTGCATACATCACTTATTTACTCCCACAATTACAGTTCTGATTGAATCTCACCCATCCAAAACTTTCAATAAAAACTCTGTCACTCTCTAATATATATTTGCATTGGGCGCAATGCCCACATTTAGTCATTTTCCCAATACCAAGTTTTGTATTCTTACTCTTGGACTCCAAAAGGTTCTTGATACTAGAATCCTTTTTGTATACTATAACAGGGGTGTCACCCACCTTCCCCCTATGGTCTCATCACTCCTGAGAATTAACCAATTTCTGAACAAGATGTCCTGAATCAATGGGAATTGTGGATTATAGGTGAGAATAAGTCCATGTTTAAATGGAGCAGTTGTCAGAACCCTACTATCTGTAGGTGCACAAAGTCTGGAAATGTCCAAACCTAACAATGGATAGAAATAACCGTCCACTCTCTTTTTGGTTACTTCATCAAGTAATGGTTTCACGAAATCTTTAGGGTACCCCCTATTAACTAATATACTCAATAAAACATCCCTTTCCTTATAAAAATCATCAATTCTACTGATCATGCGGGCCAATCTCACCCCTTGTCCTTTAATTAATTATATTTTTTGATGAAGGGGATGCCCGCTCTCAAAAATGGAGAAGGGTGTTCGAGTATGTTGGTTTCCTGAAAATATTTGAATAAAACTGGTTGTTCACCAAATCCTTGGAAATCTGTATGTCAAGTTAACTGATGGATTCAGTATGGGTCACCATAGTAAACTTCAAAAAGGTAGTGCTGGAGTTAAGAAACAGTAAGAATTCAGACAACTGCTCCTGATCCCTCCTCCAGAAAATGAGGATGTCGTCCAAGTACCGCCCATAAAAAGAACAGTTTGACATCCATTGGGATGTAAATACATGTGACAATTCCCATTGGGTCAGGACAATATTGGCAGAAATTGGTGCACAAGCTGCTCCCATCGCTATACCAGATTTTTGTTTAAAAAGATGTCCGTCAAATGTCAGGAAACTGTTTTCCAGGACTAGTTCCATTAGAGTTCTAAGTGTAAGAATCCTGGTATGAGAAAATGTTGTGTGTTGACACAAAAAATCATAAAGCAATTCAATGACTTACGAATGGGGAATGACATTGAATAAGTCTTTAATATCAATGGTTGTGAAAATGATGTTCCTGCAAAAGAGTTCTTGTTGATTTTTTTATGACAGTCCCATGAGTCTTTGATAATGGGAGTAAATGGACTCAAACAGTTTTTTAACTTATGGTCCAAGAATTTAGCAATGCTAATAGTCTTTGAACCTTTCGCATCCACTATGGGCCTTAGTGGGGGATGGGAGATATCCTTGTGGATTTTTGGGATCCCAAATATAGTTGGGATCCGAGGATGTTTCTGTGTACAAAAATACAATTCCTACTCGGATATCTGATTGTTAAAGAATAAGTCAGTAAGGACCATATCAGCATGACTGTACGCAATGTTTAATTCATTGCGTGATATTTGTACATATCCGTCTCCAAGAAGATGTTCTAACATACAGTCTATGTACCTCTCTTGGTCCATGACAACCAAACCACCCCCTTGTCAGGTTTCATAACTCTAATCTGCCTGTTGTTAGAGATACTATCAAGAAGGCTGGTCTCATCCTCAGTTAAATTAGACAGTCTAATACTGTCTTTTTTCCTACTTAAATCCCTGATTTCCTTCGTACAAATGCCTTGAAATAACTGTAAAGTGTGATGCAATAGAGAATTATGTGTACTTGTTTTTTTACATCCGGCAAATACGTTGTTGATGGTATAACTGTTCCCAGTTTCACTCACATTGACACTCAAGTTCAATTTTCTAGTGTAGAGCATAACATCTAAAAGTTTTTTTTCCGTGTTAAATTTCTTATAGGGCACAAAATTTAACCCTTTCTGAAACAGGTTCGCCCATTCTTTTGTGACTTCCACATTACTTAGATTATAAATTTTAAAATCCTGATGGTCATTAAGTATAATAGAGATCTCACTGTTGTTACTTTCCAAAACTTGCCTTATCTGGTTGCCAGTTCACCCGTCTCCCTCTCCCCCTCCCGGAGTAATTCTGGGGTGGGTGATGTTGGTCCCTCTGGTAACCTACACTGGATTGTCTCCTGTGATTGTACAGCAAAAGGACAGCTAGGAAGAAAAGTATACTGCAACAACTAACATCATTCTAATTAAAATGCAAGCCAGTGATGTAATGGGTTACTGCTATGTGTTTTAATATTGTTACATGTTTTGCTCCATGTATATTAAGGGATTCTTACCCACCAACAGTATGCCAAATGTAATAAACGAATACTGGGAGCTATCAAGCCCACAGTACCAAATACACTTCTGACCACTGGCAAGTTTGTCTCTATAACAAAAAAACACCCTAAACCACAAATCCAGATGAAGTTTAAAAATCCTTACCTACTCTTGACTTTACTACACTACAATGAATAAGACCCATAAAACATAGAAAAGTAGAAGTGTACAACTTGGTGTGAAATTAAGATGTTAAAATTGCCTGTATCAACTACCTGTTCTACAGAATACTATCCTGTCTTTAAACTACAAGTAAGCCTTACAGTTCCTACTATCCTGCCTACTAACTATGTCATTTTTATGCTGGGGTTGTGTTCCCATTCCACTTTCTCTACTTTCCACATCCACAATCAAACACTACTGCCACTGAGAGCGCCCACTACTCCACAATGTCATTCAGTACTATAATAGGTGCTCAGATACCTATTTACTGTCTGAGTTAAAGGACTACTGTCTCCATCACACTACAAATAAATGTCTTCTGTTCAGCACTTCACTGTAAACTGGGGAAACTATTACAATAAATATCAGTGCACTTAGGCTTTTTAGCAGACGGCTATAATTTAGTTATTTCTCACTATTTCTGTATCAAATGTTTGCCTCATGTTAACCGTGCCAGAGGCATTATATAACTATTCTGCAAGGTGATGCTGTATTTCTTTAGAATAACACTTTTTCTAAGGAAGAACAAAGTAATTGTTATAACTGCAACTTGTGTGTTTTTAAGCATGGCTAAGATGACAGTATTGAACACTTTGGAAACAATTGTGGCAAATGCCATTATTGCTGATCTGTTATCTGTCATCGTTGCTAAGAGGCAAAAAGGCAGTGTAGGTAAACTCACAAAATTCAATATTTGACCCCAAAGTCATAATCCAATCATTTCTTCAAGCCATTGCATATGTTACTGAAAATTTATCAGGCCATAATTTAGAGTCAGACTGACACTGATTACATTTCTCAAAACCATTGTGAAATAAATATAACTAACATGAGTAATTGGAAAGTAGAAGAAACACATTTCTTTCTATTGAGCAAGACTTAACTTCCATTGTGTGTCTGACAGTGTGTGTGTGCGTGTGTTTATTGTCAAGGTGTTTCCTGCATCCTAGATTAACATAATCAGCTCTGAAACTTACACTTTGTCACTTTGCAGTGAAGTTGAAGAAGAAGCTGGATCTGAATATAGACAGACAAACCTTTTTCAAACAATCTGGCAACCTGCATTCAGCAAATTATCCAGTTGTGTTACCATCCCAAGGAATCAACCAGATTCAAAATCACAAAATTAAAGGCTGCAAAGACTGATTTTGTTAATTTTTGGCTTAAAAGAACATTGTGGCCCTCTAGCAAAAGTTTAAGACTGAAATTGTAGGTCTTGAATCTCCCAAATTAAAAAAAATTAAAAAAAAGTGCAATTTTAGAAACATTTCTGTGGGCCGACTCTAGCTCCCCCCAACACACTTCTTTGATGCAGACTTACTTTACCCCCACCCCACTACATACACATACTAACTCAAGACTGTTGCACCCTGCAGCAGAAGAATACTTTCAGGTGCTGCAACCTCAGACCTAGTACAAAGCCCCACCCCACCCCCACACACGCACACACAGACACACCTACAGTTCTTCAGCCACTAAGACAGATTTATAGTTTAATTTAAAATCACATTGTACGAGGGATTTAATAAGTTGTAATTATGCAGTTTTTGGAGTTAGGGATATATGATGACCACATTAAGGGACTTCCTCTGCAACACCTAATGGGAATGGTTTGCTGTCCTATTTGGCAGAAGAGTCCAGTGCATTTAAGCCTGTGAAGTGGTTCCACCTGAAGCAATTCAGCTGCAAGAGGCAGCAGCAGCAGCAGTGTAAATTGCCATAAAATGGCTGAAGAGATGGAGGGCTAGCGGATAAGAGAAAAAGTGGTCAAATGGGTGGAAAACTGTCTAGAATGCAGGACATGGGGTACTGTCAAGAGAAAGAAAGTTAAACAGTGAATACCAATGGAGTCAATCCTGGGACCAGTGCTTTTAATTGTGTTTACTGCCAACAAAAATGGAGTTAAGTAGAAGAACAGAACAGTGAATGCTTAAATTCCCAGTACTGAGGATGATGGGGGGGCATTTAACAAAGGATTACGTGAACTACTAGAGACATCTATAACTTTGGTTCTAACTGGCAAGTTAATCTTTAAAAGTCAATACTGCATGGTAAAATGAAGTGGCTGGAATTGATGGGAACAAGATGGGGTAGTCCAGAATGGGAGTTATTCTACAGGGTTTAATGTTGAGTATAAATGTTGCCTTCGAGTAAAGTGCAAGGCCAAACAGGATAGATGTACTGTTTCACAGCTGGAGGAGCTAACTAGCTCTGAATCTGAAGTAGAAACAAGACCACTCAACTAAATTTAATTAATTGTATATTCTGTTCCCATTACAACTACAGAACATGGGCTGTTATCTGGCTTAACCTATGTACTGAACTGGGGTAATTAGAAGAAAAAACTACAAGAAAAAACCTAGCCAAGTTAGAGTTTTCACTGTGTGATACCTTAAATGTCTTGTAATACAGGCCCATGAGATATAAGCAAATGATCCCTTAAGGACATCAAGTGTTTCAGCTATATTGCTTCTGAATGTCCATGACTTTTTGCTTTTTCTTTTTAAGTCTTTGTAGATACATTCAGGCCAACAAAGCCAAATCTCACTAGCTGTGGACATGCATGTTTTGGCCTTTTTATGACCTCATCAGCACAACAAAAGTAAACTGTTTGGCTGTACTTTAGAAACGCAGGGTCTTTACACTCAATTGATGTCCACAACTATTACGGTGTCTGCAAAATATCCCAACTACCATCCAAACAAAAAAGTATAAAGGTCACACAGACAAACCAATTAGTAATCAACTACAAGAAAACCCTAGCCAAGCTACAGTTTTCACTGTGTGATACCTTAAACCTCCTGTAATAGAGGCCCATATGATATACACAAATGAGCCTTTAAGGACATCAAGTTATTATAGCAATAACCCACGCCTGGGTGTGGGTAATGCTGGATTTACCCACGGTTGGCGTGGTTTGGTCCCGAGGGCGAAGCCCGAGGGACCAAACAAAGCCAATCGTGGGTAAATACAGCATTACCCACACCCAGAAGTGGGTTATTGCTATTATACCATGACATTATTTAAGAAAAGAAACTATTACTTTTCTTAAATAATGGCATAGTATAATGCCTGTTTACTGCCCTTCCGCAGATGTCTGGCATCCGTGGCAGTTCTGATGTACTGTGCGCCTGCTCAGTACATCAGAGTTGAGCAAAGCAACGGAGAAAGCAAGATCTCCATTGCTTTTTTTTTACTGTTTCGCTATGTTAAATGGGTTTAACATAGCGAGACAGCTTTAAAATAAGCAACGGAGATGTCCGTTGCTTATTTTAAAACTGTCTCGCTATGTTAAACCCATTTAATATAGCGAAACAGTAAAAAAAAGCAACGGAGATCTTGCTTTCTCCGTTGCTTTTTTTTAAAACACTGTCTCGCTATGTTAAATGGGTTTAGCATAGCGAGACAGCTTTAAAATAAGCAACGGAGATCTCCATTGCTTATTTTAAAGCTGTCTCGATATGTTAAACCCATTTAACATAGCGAGACAGTGTTTTAAAAGTAAAGTTATACTAATGGAAAAAAGTCTGGGCGACCGGACCTTTTTCCATTAGTATAACTCGATTTACAATGTGCACGCTGGCCAATCAGCATGCACGTTTTGGGGGGGTCATGGTATAATTGGCTATATTGCTTCTGAATGCCCATGATTTTAAACTTTTTCTTTTTTTTAAGTCTTTGTGGATACATTCAGGCCAATATAGTCAAACAGTGCTAGCTGTAGACATGCATGTTTCAGCCTTCTTATGACTTTGCCAGCACGGCATAAGTGGACTGTTTGGCTCTTCTTTATAAATCAAATGACCCCTTAAGGATATCAAGTGTTTCAGCTATATTGCTAAGATAAACATAATTGGCAATTCACAATAGATGTTAAATACTGACTAAAAACTATATTGATTTTATCTCCACTATGAAAAGGAGTTCATGTGGAGACGGCAGATGAAATAGCCCTTATCTCGTAGAGTGGGCTTTGGGAAGGCGAGGCAATTGCAAATCTTTTAATGGATAAATAAGAGAAACACCACCTGTAATCCTTGCATGTAGTGTGACTTGATAGTTGAATTGATATCATGGCTGCTTTAGGCATAAAGATAGGAATGATTCAGTTTATTAATAGAAAAGAAGTGTTGCCTTCTCCTTAAAGGGACTAGCCAGAAAGGGGGGGGGGGGGTAGTTGCTGACAGAGCACCAATGTTCGAGAAATAAACCCAAATAGGTAGTTTATTTGCCATTTGTTTACCCAGATAGGCCGACTGGGTAAACAGAACCCATTTTCATCAGAGGCTCGGACAGAAATTTTCAAAAGCATGCAAATACAACATTGTAAGTAATAAAAGGTAGAGGTTCTGAACCTGCTGGCTAATGTCATGAATGAGGGGAAGTGAGCCTGTAGCGACTTACAATCACTGGAAATAGAGAAATCATTCAGGTAGTTCTAGGGCATGGAAATCAGGATGCTTGCTCTCTTAAGGGTGATATAATCGATCCCGACTAGGATCCAGAATCCATGGAGGATATCCCAGATGAGATCCGAGAGGAAGAGAGACAATGCCAGATGAGATCACATGTACAAAGAATGAAGACGCAGTTCTACAACTTGCTGGCTTTGTAGACACTTGGAGATCAATGGTAAATTGATAGAAACATAAAAGAGACCTGCAGGCCAAGAGCAAAACCAAGCATCCCTTGGGAGTATCCCCAAAGGGAGAAGTAGAAAAACATATCTGCTGTATTGTAGTAACAGGGAAAGTAAGAAGGTCATGATAAGGTGGCCTCAACAGCTAAAAATCAGGTTGACAACTGATTGAGGGACCACTCATGATGAATTAGATTAGACCTACGGAAGTTGTCTGTCAAAGCATTCAATTTCCACAGTATGTGTGCTGTAGTTAGAGAGTGGTTTACAGAGATCGCCCATTGTCACACTTTCATGGCTTCTCTGTACAAGGGGTAGGATTGTGGTCCTCCCTGTTTGTTGATATACTAAGATACTGACATGTCATCGGTGTGCACTGCAACAGACTTCAGAGGGAGGACATCCTGAAAAATTTGTACAGCAAAAAGAGACAGCTGTAGCCCCTAGTACATTGCCATGCAACCTAGTCTCCAGGGAAGACTACATGCTTTGGAAAAGGTGTCACTTGAACTGTCCCCCCCTATTCTGGATGGGAAGTGTATATAGTCTCTGTGCCCTGGGGGGAGGGGGAGGTAGAAGAACAGCTTGCCTAGAAATGGGTTGTTCGACTGAATTCTCCAGCAGAAAAGATGTTACCAAATTGGTTTTCTAGGAGAAGATAGGACTAAAAAAAGAGATAGTACACACACTTACAGCATTAACCTTGCTGGTATGGAACAGAAGAGACAGCGAATTTTGCCTTTGATTTCTAGGGACCTAAGCCTTGTCACCACAATAAACAGGACATGCTGGAGGGATAGATTCCTCTCCCAGAGACTTCCTATACTCTGGAACAAGCTATCCATCTATGTCAAGCAAAGTTCTTCATTGTCATTCTTCAAGAAAAATCTTGATGAGTGGATGGGAAATAAGAAATACACCCCGGGGATCACTTCTGTGTCTCTGATGGACAGTGGCACAGTAAAATAACTTTCTTGGGTGGCGTAAGCTATGGAACCTTGCTGGCTAGGCTTACGTAGGCCCTTGGGCCAATAGCCTAGTACCTACCTATGAACCTATGTGAAGTGGTGCGGAATTAAAGCTGTTATGTGGTTTGTATCTTTCAAGTGAGAACTTATGAATTTCAATTTGTATCAGCAATAGATTTTATTTGCCAGATTTATAGTAATGCCCAAGGATATGGAGCCTTAAGACAGGTAATCCCCAGTTTATAACCGCTGATACCTGGTTAGAGCAGAAGGGTAGCAGTCGTTCAGCCACCTAAAATTCTCTGAACTGCAGGAGAGCAGCCACTGATGCCATGTGTATGGGAAACATCATGGGAGCTGTGGTAAGTCTGAAGGGCAGAGCTCTGAGCTGGAAGTGAAAGGCTCCCAGGTGGAAGCGCTTAAGTCTGCTGGATCATTGGTTTAATTTAATGTAATAGTACGTGTCCCGTAAATGTATAGAGCATTTCCAATCATCCTTGCCCAGAACGGCAGGATGGACTGCGCCATGATCATCTGGAACTTTGGCTACTAAGAAGGGAAAGAGAAAGGGGAAAAATAATAACCTTTGGATATTACTGCTTATTATCCAAGCAATGTTTGTAAAGCTGGTCTAGAAATCCAGGTGTCCCAAAGATAATGCCCCTGACTACTTCCACAGATTGTTAGAGTCATATCTGGTAATTGGACTTGTTCCCCCAAGTGATATATTCCACATTTAATGAAGATGAGTGGAACAGACTGGGATTGAGATCATAAGTCAGAGTGGTATGCAAGTCCCCCAGGCAAACATGTAAACTGGAGCAGGGAAAAAAAATCCCAGTTCCCAGGGTGATTATCATGGAGTCATGGCAGGGCATGATGAGCTTGACCTCCATGTAGGATTAAAGAGCAGTGACAGAAAGTCAGTGTTAAACTGTTGTCCACAGAGCACAAGACACAGCCCTTTCAACCGCACTACCATGCCTTCTGACAGGGAGAAAGAAGCTATGCCTTTTAACCTCTTAGCCAAGAATTCTGAGGAAAGCTCCAGGGAGTGGCTGGAGAAAGGCTTCAGAAAACAGAGACAGGGACACCTGTTAAACGTCCTAGAGCAGGAACACTGTACAAGGCCTTAATGATGGTGGGGGAGGGGGGGGACAAAAGGTGTCTATATTATCATATTGCACGCTCAGAAGAGCGAATGATAGATAATTGTCCCCATATAAGTGAAAGCTTACAACGTCGAAACTTCAGAACAGCGATTGTTTTCCAATGGAAAACAATCGCTGTTCCGAAACAAAAAAAAAACAGTAAAACATTACTTAATGTGGGGGGTTGTGCCCCCCACACACCCCCCTACTTAAATATACCAACTCCGAGATTGCAGTACAGTGCCGAAAAGGCAAAGCAGCGAAAGCAGCCAAATAAATTCTTTCCTAGGGAAAGAATTCGCTGAAACACCTCTTTGCTATTTTGCCTTGTTGCGCTTTACTGTTCGACAAAGATGAATTTGACAACCTGCGCCTGCGACAGCATAATAGGGAACTGGACAAAAGACCCCCCCCCCAAAAAAAATTTAGGGACACTAAAGGGAAGATCTGTACAGTCTTGCGGCATGGGTTAGGTCTCAACCATCAGCTGAAGAAGAAAACCAGAGAAAATTGCCAAAAACCTCCACTCTCCAAAAGAGAGGAAACATGAAGCCTCCATATCAAGTCACCATGCAGTGGTTCAGTGACCTGCCAGAAAAAAAAGGAAAACATAACTGTAATATGAATAGGCAGAATACATCTGTAGAAAGTCTAGAAATAATAGGAAACAGGTTTTAAATATTGTTCTGAAAACCCAAATAAATACCATTACCTAGTGGCTTCATTCCCCAGCTAATTTACGAGGGACCATTGTCTGATTAGAAAGGGTCCGACGGGGAAAAAATCTGGAGGTGAGCTGTTTTGGGGGACATGCCTTACATTGGATCCAAGAACTAGGATCTGAGGACACTAACATCCACCTTACTGCTATGGATCTGAAGACTCCAGAGTGGAAAACAACTCATCTGTTTCTGAGTGATCTGCCAAATGTCAGATCTGACAACTTTGGATCTGAAGGTGACAAAGTTTCACTCTTCTGCTTTGGATCTGATGGCTCTGGACCCAAATGTGAAAGTAAGAGATCCTGTGCCTCACAAGAAAATTTGTAGTTAGTCGGATCCAATGGCTTAGGATCTGATAGAATTAAACAGCTCCAAAGGAGTTTTTTTTAAACTGTGCAGATGAGCAGTTCAGATCTGAAGAGGTTCTGATCCGAGAAATATCTGAAACTTACCAAATGGATCCTACATCTTGGATCCGAGGAAGAAAAATCAGTTTCTTCAAGAAGAAACTCCAGTCAGTTGAATCTAGAGCCTAGGATCCAATGGCAGAGTAGACCGGCTGACAACTTCATTAGACCAAACCTGTCAGATCCGAGAGAACAGGGGATCTGAAGGAGGTCCTAGTAGTTTCGGATCAGACACTGGATCCGAAATCCTGTATGGTAGCTCCATTACTTTAGAGGGAGGTTGATTCCCTGAAGAACCACTAACAAAGTCAAGAGGGATATAACGCAAGCTGTAAACTCCCTTGACAGTCCCACAAATACCAAATAGATGGCAACCACAGCTTCTTGAAGCAAGAAATCCGGACAAAGCCATAAAAACAATTGGGAAACAGACCAAAAATATATAGCAAAAATCTGAAAGGAGCTATGCCTTTTAACCTCTTAGCTAAGAATTCAGAGGAAAGCTCCAGGGAGTGGGTGGAGAAAGGCTTCAGAAAACAGAGACAGGGACACCTGTCAACGTCCTAGAGCAGGAACACTGTACAAGGCCTTAAAGATGGGGGTTGGGGGACAAATGACTCCCCCCCAAAAAAAAAATTTAGGGACACTAAAGGGAAGAATTGTACAGTCTTGTGACACGGGTTAGGTCTCAACCATCAGCTGAAGAAGAAAACAAGAAAAAATTGCCAAAACCTCCACTCTCCAAAGGAGAGGAAACATGAAGCCTCCATATCAAGTCACCATACAGTGGTTCAGTGACTTGCCAGAAAAAAAGGAAAACAACTGTAATATGACTAGGCAGAATACATCTGTAGAAAGTCCAGAAATAATAGGAAATAGGTTTTAAATATTGCTCCGAAAACCCAAATGAATAAATAAATACCATTTCCCAGTGGCTTCATTCCCTAGCCAATTTACGAGGGCCCATTGTCTGATTAGAAAGGGTCAGATGGGGAAAAAAGCTGGAGGTGAGCTGTTTTGGGGAACCTGCCTTACATCGGATCCAAGAACTAGGATCTGAGGACACTAACATCCACCTTACTGCTATGGATCTGAAGACTCCAGAGTGGAAAACAACTCAGCTGTTTCTGAGTGATCTGCCAAATATCAGATCTGACAACTTTGGATCTGAAGTTGACAAAGTTTCACTCTTCTGCTTTGGATCTGAAGGCTCTGGACCCAAATATGAAAGTAAGAGATCCTGTGCCTCACAAGAACATTTGTAGTTGGCTTAGGATCTGATAGAATTAAACAGCTCCAAAGGAGTTTTTTTTTAAACTGTGCTGGTGAGCAGTTGAGATCTGAAGAGGTTTTGATCCAACAAATATCTGAAACTTACCAATTGGATCCTACATCTAGGATCCGAGGAAGAAAAATCAGATCTGAAGTAGTTAACTTCATTTGTTCATCAACCTATGGGTTATCGGATCCATATCCGATCCGAGCTGGCAGCTTCCAACAGCTAAGATCCGAACTCCAAGCTCCTCCCCCTAACCCATAATCCCCTGCTATCCCTTCCTGATCTCAGATCTAGTTTGCCGCGGTTCTCTCAGCAGCTTGATTGAGCTTCCAGACATAGTGGTGTCGATTTTGTGAGAAAAATCCTTTTTCTTATCACTTTAAACAAATAGTTATTGTGTGTGTGAGTTAGCTTAGTTTCCCACTAGCATTAACGTGTTTTTTTTCTAGTGTCTAGTTACCTTTTTAGTGTTTTCCTCCCCCCCTCGTGTACGCGTTAGGGTGTGTGTGTGTTTTGGGGCCTACTGAGTGTGTTTTCTTATAGGTATGGCGGAGGCACCCAAAGCCTTCTTTTCAAAGTGTACCGAGTGTGGCCATAAGCTGTCCCCAGCGGATGGCCACACTTGGTGCGTTTTATGCCTTGGGGTCGAACATCTCTCCACCGGCTGCACTATTTGCGCAGCGTTCAACCCCAGGGCCCTCAAGGACCGGAGGTCGAAGCTGATTCTGGCTGGCCTTCTGCCCCCGGACCCAGCTTCGTCCTCCGGTCCTTCCGTGGCATCTGCCACGGCTGCGGCAGCACCACCTGGTATTCCCCCTCCCCTGGCCGGGACTCAACCTCCCACCTTGGGCCAGGAGGAGAGGGACACTAGAAAGGAGAAATGCCGGGAAAAGCATCACAAGCGGCGGGCGGAGGCTTCTGCATCGGCCTCGCCAGCCAAACAGGTTTCTCCTTCTAGGGGCTCCGAGTCTTCTCCTTCCCGGCTCCAATCACCCCGCTTTTCGTCAAGGCCGGAGGAGGAGGAGACCTGGTCGCCTTCGAGGTCATCGTGGCGGCACTCCCGGCCCGCCTCAGTGGCCTCATCAAGGTCTACCCGCAGTATATCAGATGTAGACTTGGACCGGATGATGCGCAGGTTTCTCCAGGCCCAACTGCAGATGGGAGTGCTCCTGCCTCCCCCCCCCTCCGGGGGGGAGCTCAACCCCCTTTTTCGCCCCGATTGCTCCTTCTCCGACCCACTACCGAAGTTCGGAGCCTTCGGAGCCGGGTAGCGTCGGAGCCAGGGGACTGTCGGCACCGATAGTATCGTATACTTCGGCGCTAATGGCACCTTCGAGTCTGTCGGGTCCATTTTTTTCGGATCCGAGCTCTCAGAGCCGAGAGCTGAGCTTCGGATCCGGAGGTGTCAGTATAGCTTCGGCTCCGTCTCGGTCGGAGCATACTGGCCCTTCGGATCCGACCACGTCGGCGCCGGCACCGATCCGCACGTTGGACCCGAGAGAAGGTCTGCTCTCCGATCCTAGAGAGAGCAGCTCTCCTTCGGCGTTCAATGTCGTGGAGAGGGTTTTGTCGAGGGATTCCAGGCCCTCGGCTTCAACTACGGTTCCACCCTGCACTCCCTCTCAGACGGGTCTGCCTACCATCACCCGGCCCCAGGGACAGCCTGCTCAGACGTCCCAGATAGTTCCATTGCTGGAACATGATGTGGTTGGTGAGGCCTCCTCAGACAGCCCCCCCCCGATGAGGTTCCTCACAAACGCAAGTGCAAGAGGAGGCGCTTGGACTCCCCTGAGTCCTTGACAGAGGACACAGATTTGGAGGAAGGGGAAGGTTCCCCAAGGTCACCCCCCGAAGACATCTCCTTTGGAGACATCATGGAGATGCTTCGGATCGGGGGGGTGGTCTGCCCCAAAACCTTCCTCTGATGAGTCTGTGTTTCTGGAGGTGTTTGAAGCAGGCCCGTCTACCTCTTGGGTGTCCCCCACCGCTGATCCCCTGGTAGACCTGATTACTACCAGGGCATGGAAAGAACTGGACACTGTGGAGCCCATCCCAAAGAGGCCGGACAAAATTCTCAGCCCCCCTTTGGACAGGTCATGTTGGAGCAAGGGAGCCCCGGTAGATGCCATGTTGGTGGCGGCCACCACCAAAAAGGAACTGGCCCAGGAGAGTTCCTCGGTCCATCCTCCAGACAAGGAGTCTCGGACGATGGACCGTCTGGGGAAGCGGGTGTTCGCTTTAGCCTCCTTTTCTGTGAGGTCGCTGAATTATATGGCACACGTCATACGGCTCCAGCAGGATCTTATCAAGGAATACGCTGGGTCGCCCCCAGAGTCCATGTTAGCGGAGGACAAGAAAGTGTACTCTACCCGGATGGCCACTCTCAAATCTATCTCCAATACCTCCATGCCACGGAAGGGGCCACTAGAGCTAGTGGAGCGGGCATCGTCCTACAGCGACAGGCATGGCTCCATCACTGTGACTTCGCGGAACCCTTTAAGGTGTCGTTCGCAAATGCCCCGTTTGATGGGTCTGCCCTTTTTGGCAAGACTGTACGTGACACACTGGTCCAGAGCGAAAAAGACGGTAAGACATTGTCTGCCGTCAGAGTCTGCTTCTCTGCTCCCCAAAGGTCCTTCTCCAGGAACCAAAAGGGACAGAAGAAGATGTGGTTCCGTAAGTCTCAGCAGTCCCGTTTCGCTCCGGACCCCTCGTCCTTCAGAAGCAGAGGAGGACAGGGTGGACGCCGTCCCAGAGGCAGAGGGGGCCCGAAGAACTGTGGGTCCAGAGAACCTTTCTCTAATCGACCCACGCAGCAACCCTGAAGGGTTGCCCGACTGTTCCACTCTGGAGGCAGTCGGGGGGCGTTTCTCGAGGCACCTGGCAGCTTGGAAGTCCATTACAACAGATCGCTGGGTGCTTCAGATCATATCCAGAGGCTACAAGATCCCCTTTCTCAATCCCCCTCGCAGTCCCCGCAGCCTCCCCGATGTCTCACCCAATCAGAGGGAGGCGGCAGCCGAAGAGATATGCCGGCTGCTAGAAAAAAGAGCAATCCAGCACGTCCCCCCAGACCAGTCCGGGTCATTCTTTTACTCCAGGTTCTTCTTGGTGCCAAAAAAGATGGGGGACCTCAGACCAACCCTCGACCTGTCCTTTCTGAACCTGTCAGCAGCCAAAGAAAAGTTCCGGATGGTCACTCTTCAATCCATTCTCCCCCTTTTGCAGGAGAACGACTGGATGTGCTCCATAGACCTCAAGGATACATACTACCACATTTTGATAGACATACGATCCAGGAGGTTTCTCCGCTTCCAGCTGGGAGCCAGCCATTACCAATTCAGGGTCCTTCCCTTTGGTCTCACCACAGCCCCCAGGGTGTTCACCAAAGTGTTAACGGTTGTAGCGGCCCACCTGAGACTCCAGGGAATTCAGGTCTTTCAATACCTGGATGACTGGCTCCTGACCACCCCCACCAGGTATCTACTTTGCACTGCCATTACTTTCTCCAACTAGCTCCCCGGCTGGGGATTACGATAAACATCGAAAAATCTTCCCTTCTTCCAACTCAAATCCTAGATTTCATCGGTTCCAGATTGAACACCAACCAGCTTCTAGCCTTCTTGACTCCGGACCGGCTTCGAACTCTGAAACTCCATGTACTTGCCCTTCTTCAATCCCCAGCTCCCCTGGCGGAAATGGTCCTGAGGGCTCTGGGCTCGATGGCAGCAACCATCAACCTACTTCCCATGGCGCATTTAAACATAAGAGTTCTTCAATGGACCTTACAAGTCCAGTGGTCCTTGCTGCTACATCCCCTGAACTTCCCCGTTCCTCTCAGCAGGGTATGTAGGAAAGCCCTCTTATGGTGGCTCCAGTCCCCGGACCTCCAGAAGGGGCGCCCCTTCTCTGTGTCCCCTCCTCTAGCCACGGTGACCACGGACACCTCTCGCCTCGGGTGGGGGGGCACTGCTTGGGCAGGACCATCCAAGGCACGTGGAACCATTCGGAGACCTCATTGCATATCAATGTCCTAGAGATGAGAGCAGTGCTTTTGGCATTGCAAGCACTTCAAAGCCTTCTTCCCTTGGGGACAATTGCGATCCAGACAGACAACATGTCGGTCGTCTGGTATATCAACAAACAAGGGGGAAGCAGGTCCTATCCACTTTGTCGGGAGGCCATGAGAGTGTGGGAATGAGCAACGTCCACCAACCGCTTTCTCATAGTGATGCACATTCCGGGATGGTCCAACATTTGGGCAGATAGACTGAGTCGATCCATCTTGTCACCGTACGAGTGGTCTCTGAATCCAAAAGTAGCGAAGCAAATCTTCTCCAAATGGGGTCAACCTTGCTGCGATCTTTTCGCCTCTCCTTCGAACATAAAGTGCAGTGACTACTTCGCTCTAATTCCCCCACCCGGGAAATCCCCCAGGGACGCTCTGGTGCATGTTTGGCCACCCGGTCTACTTTATGCTTACCCTCCTCTGCCCCTGATGCTGAAGTTTCTACAGAAAGCCAGACGGTTGGGGAGCAAAATAATCCTCATTGCCAAATTCTGGCCTCGTCAAGCTTGGTTCCCATATCTATGGTCTCATCTAGTGAATCCCCCATGGATTCTAGATCCCATCCCGGATCTGATTTCTCACCCATCAGGCCTGTCGACCCCAAATCTGGACAACCTCAAGCTCACAGCTTGGTTGATCCAGTTCCAGTAATAGCTAGGACTCCCGGTATCTTGTCCCCCTGTCAAGGCTATCCTAGTAGCCGCTCACAAGCCATCTACTAGAAGAATATATAATAGTAAATGGAAGCGTTTTTCTATTTGGGCGGAGCATTGGAACCTAGATCCCTTTACAGCCCCATTGCCAGCAATTCTAGACTTTTTGTCAGGTTTATTCGACCAAAGTGCTAGCTCTTCTACGGTCAAAGTCCAGTTGGCCGCAATCTCTCATTATCATGTTGACAGTGATCTAGACCCTTTGACTTCGTCCAAATTATGTAAGACCTTCCTAAAAGGCACTTTCCTACTAAGACCCCCAGTAAAAGATGCAGTTCCTCCTTGGGATTTAACTCTTGTACTTCAGTCTCTAACAGCTCCTCCTTTTGAGCCTGCAACTTCGGTGGTCTAAAATACTTATCTTGGAAGACGACTTTTCTTGTTGCCATAACCTCGGCCAGAAGGGTCTCGGAGATTCAAGCCCTTTGCGCCAAGCCACCGTATTTGGTCTTCCACAAGGATAGAGTCGCTCTCAGGACCAACCCCTCCTTTCTGCCCAAAATTGCATCGGAGTCTAATATCAACCAATCTATTAATCTACCAGTCTTCTTCCCAAATTATCAGAACAAAGGTGAATACAAGTTGCATTCTCTAGACGTACACAGGCAACTAAGATTCTATTTGCACAGGACAGCTGATCACAGGAAATCAGACCAACTTTTTGTATCCTTTGCTAAGTCCTCTTTTGGAAAACCTGTATCAAAAGTCACATTGTCCAGATGGATTTCCCAATGTATCCTTTTGGCATATGAGAGTTCGGGCCGGCCTACACCTCAAGGAGTCCATGCCTATTCTACCCGATCGATTTCTACCTCTGTGGCTTTTCGATCTAGGGTGTCTTTGGATGACATTTGTTCAGCAGCCACTTGGGCTTCATCTCGTACATTTATAAATCACTACATTGGATTTTGTTTCCAGAGGGAGAGCATCCTTTGGCTCTGCAGTGCTCCAGAACATCCTTCCATGAGGACCTCCCAAGAATCAGGTAGCTGGGGACTCTGTCCCATAGGTTGATGGACAAATTAAGTTAACTACTTCAGATTTAGAAGTTATGTACTTACCATAATGTTCCATCTGAGTAGGTAAACTTCATTTGTCAGCAACCGTCCCTCTCTCCATCCCCCTAACCTATATGGATGTTCTAAGGTCTCCTGCTGTCATGGCAGACTTTTTCCTGGTTAGAGTAGAGAGGTGGTTCTTGGTATCGTATGGTTTATGGATAGGCAAACTCGATCTGAGGTCAGGAAGGGATAGCAGGGGATTATGGATTAGGGGGAGGAGCTTGGAGCTTGGATCTTAGCTGTTGGAAGCTGCCGGCTCGGATCCAATATAAATCCGATAACCCATAGGTTGCTGACAAATGAAGTTTACCTACTCAGATGGAACGTTATGATAAGTACATAACTTCTAATTTCTTCAAGAAGAAACTCCAGTCAGTTGAATCTAGAGCCTAGGATCCAATAACAGATTAGACCGGCTGACAACTTCATTAGACCAAACCTGTCAGATCCGAGAGAACAGGGGATCTAAAGGAGGTTCATAGGTTCATACTAGGCTATCTGCCCTAGGGCATTTATAAGCCTAGCCAGAATGTGTTTGGCTTTCGCCACCCATTTTAAATTTATTTTGCTATGCCCTTTTTCGAGGTTAGTATACTGTGCCTCTGTCTAACAGTGACACAGAAGTGATACCCGGGGTAAACCTACGATCTCCCATCCACTCATCAAGATTCCTCTTGAAGAGAGTCAATGAGGGACTCTGCCTAACCTGGACTGGGATTTTATTCCAGAGTGAAGGGAGCCTCTGGGTTATGAATCTGTCCCTCCAGCATGTCCTATTTATTTCAGTGCTGAGGTTCAAGTCTCTCGAGCGCGTAGCTCGATGGGATTTGGATTTTCTGAGTTGCAGCATGTCCATTAATTCCGGGTTGGACATGGCTTTATACGTCAGGCACAGAACGCCTCTGAACAGGCAGTATGCCACTGAGTAGAGCTGGAGTTTCTTTAATCGGGCAGCATATGGCATCTGTTTGAGCCCTTTGATCCTCTTGGTGAGGTACTTTTGGGGTCTTTCCAGTTGCTGCAGGTGTCTAATAAGGTACATCCCAAAAGGGGCACTGTACTCAATTATGGGCCTGATGAGGGATGAATAAAGAGGCACAATGACCTCCCCTGATCTAGATGTGAATCCCTTCATGATTAGGAGGGCTATATAAAATGTTTTTCTAACCACTTTGGCCACGTGATTGTCAAATGAGAGATTGCTATCAACTTGGGTCCCCAGGTCCCTAATTACTTCTTCTGTACTTAATGGATTACCACCTATGTGGTAATTCGTGGGCACTGTTTTGCCAAAGGGGATGACTATACACTTTTTGGCATTTAGCTTGAGGCCATGGCTCTGGCACCAGTTGTCTGTTTCTATGAGGCCCTTTTGGAGGATGCTTGTGTCGGCTGGAGAGTCGATTATGGCGTCCAGTTTGCAGTCATCTGCGAACTTGGTCAGCCACAGTCCTTCCGTGTTGGCCTGTACCTCCGAGAAATATTTACTGAACAAGAGAGGTCCCAGGACTGAGCCTTGTGGGACACCACTTGTAACTGGTTTGGAGTCTGACATGGCTCCAGCAATTCTAACCATGTGGGTTCTGTCCTTGAGCCAGTTTGCAATCCATCTAGTGACATAGGGGTTTATATTTAGGCTGGTGAGCTTATCTATAATGCCCGAGTGGGGTACTGTATCGAAGGCTTTTGCGAGGTCCAGGTAGGCTGTGTGGACCACCTTCCCCTCGTCAATGGCCTTGGTGACTGTTTCAAAGAAATCAACCAGGTTTAAGAGGACGTCTGCCTTTGGAGGATTGGGTCTTGGTTTTATTTGGGATCGCATGATCCATGCATTCCTGAAGGTGTTCATAAAATGCGTTTATAAAGGATTCTGCGGTCTGGGCTGTATTTTCCACAGGCCCGGGGGCTTTGAAGGATTCCACCTCGGTTTTGAGGAGTGTGAAATTTGCTTTAGAGAAGTTTTTCACTGTGGTTTTCTGGGCAGGGGGTGGGGTCGGGATGTGAATATCCAGTGAGATTAGTTTATGGTCTGATCTTACCAGTAAGGGATACACTTCTGGTCTGGAGCATAGAGTCCCCATGTTGGTGATGATCAGGTCCAGTATGTTTTCCCCTCTTGTGGGAGTGGTAACAAGTTGTTCCATAGCATTTGAGTTTATAAATTCTAGGAACCTTTGGGCTAGGGTGTTGGAGCTAGAGTAATGCTCCCAGTCTATGTTTGGGTAGTTGAAGTCGCCCAATATAATGGTGTTTGGAGAGACCTTCATATTTTCCAGTGTTCTCAGGAAGGCTGAGTGGGATTCCTGGGTTTGGGAGGGTGGTCTGCAGCAGGCTATAAACTGGAAGGCAGTTTTACCCACTGTTAGTTGCACATGGATAGTCTCTGATGCTTCGTGCTTTGCCACCAACCTGGAGGTGTGGGTATCTTTGATGAATATTGATACTCCCCCTCCTTTTGTGGTTCGGTCCAAGTTTTGTGGCCGAAAAGCATGGTATGAGGTATAACCTGGTAGTGCTGGGATGCTCTCGGGAGCCCTGAACCAGGTTTCTGTTACTGCACAGATATCGATGTTCTCCATGCTAAGGAGAGTTTCAAGTGCGTGCATCTTGAGGTTTAGACTTCTGGCGTTGAGTAGCATTACTCTTAGTTTCTTATCCCTTGTGATACCTATGGAGGTGGGTTTGTCTTTTGAGCCTTGTCTAAAAAAGGCACTATGGGGGTAGCAAGAGCCTTTTGGGTTTGTACTAACCTGTTTGTACCACTTGATTACAATCAAAATACAGTATACAGAAAGCAGTGCTCTAAAATACAGAATGCCTCTGTCTGTGCAGCTGTCATACATGTGATGTCACTGTACTGTCAATCAAAGATCAAGGTGCCACTTGCAAAGGAAGTGTGCAAGGGGTGGGTTTTGCAACAGAGCATCTCAGGAAGAGGCACTGAAAACTTTCCCTGGACCAGTTCACTTGTCTGATAAGCAAATGTACTTTTTCCTCAGATGTGTACATATATTACATAGCTCTAAATTCTTACACTATTATGGTTTGTGAAGTAAACTCTGAATCCAATTAACTATACTCTGTTGCATCTATCTTAAGTTTTTACAGAGGCAGGGTCTCCAAAACTGCCTTCAGTACTCCAGTTCGGTTCCCAACCATCTGTACGCAAAGATATCAGCGTTTCTGGATACACCTTTACTAGGCATTAAAAAGCCAAATATACCTTACCTGGTGGAACTTAGAAAGAGACATGACACAATATCTACATCAAACACAAAACAGCAAAAACACATGAAGCGTCTTATAACGTGTAACAAAAGTTGGTATACATTAATCATCTTAAAATACATTACGGTGTACTATATGTCTATGCAAACGTACTAGCGAATAAAAGAATGACAGTGACAGAATACGGAGACAATGTATAAAGCAAATCCACCACACACACACACACACACACACACACACACACACACACACACACACACACACACACACACACATACAAAATAAATAAATAAATAAAAATCTCACTTCGTGTTCAAAAGAAACACTAAAGAAAGTCCCAGCCGCTTGACAATACATAATATATAAATCCTCATACATAAATTATTTGCATTACTATAATATTTAAAAAAATACACCGAACGAAGCACCGGTTGATTAAAATTCGTTAAAAAAATAAATACACGTACAAATATATATTTCCAGAGTTTAGAAAAAATAAAAACGAGCATTATTTTCTGTTCCAAATCCTATCCTTTAATACGGACACTTGTGAAATGAAGGCCCGACTGCAAACCTCGAGAGAAAATAGAAAAACAAACAAATCAGAAACAAGTAGACGGCAAGAAAAAAATCAAAAGAAAGGAGAGTCGTCGGACCAGGATGCTTCCGCAGCCTAAATTTACCCTGGATATATTTTTATCTGTTTTTTATAATTTGACCGTCAGAACCGTTCTGTAGTTATTATTATTTTATTTCTATTTTATCATCCATTATATATTTTTTTATTATTTTACTCTCCCATTCTTTATTTGTCCGTCGGAGTGTAAACACTTCCTTTGTTGCTAAGGAACAGGAAATTTTGGGTCGACACTGGATCCGAAATCCTGTACGGTAGCTCCATTACTTTAGAGGGAGGTTGAGCCCCTGAAGAACCACTAACGAAGTCAAGAGGGGTATAACGCAAGCTGTGAACTCCCCTGACAGCCACACAAATACCAAATAGATGGCAACCACAGCTTCTTGAAGCAAGATATTTGAACAAAGCCATAAAAACAATTGGGAAACAGACCAAAAATATATAGCAAAAATCTGAAAGAAGCTATGTCTTTTAACCTCTCAGCCAAGAATTAAGAGGAAAGCTCCAGGGAGTGGGTGGAGAAAGGCTTCAGAAAATAGAGACAGGGACACCTATCAACGTCTTAGTGCAGGAACACTGTACAAGGCCTTAAAGGGGACAAAAGACCCCCCCCCCCAAAAAAAAAATTTAAGGGACACTAAAGGAAAGCTCTGTACAGTCTTGTGGCACGGGTTAGGTCTCAACCATCAGCTGAAGAAGAAAACCAGAGAAAATTGCCAAAACCTCCACTCTCCAAAGGAGAGGAAACATGAAGCCTCCTATCAAGTCACCATAAAGTGGTTCAGTGGCCTGCCAGAAAAAAAGGAAAACATAACTGTAATATGAATAGGCAGAATACACCTGTAGAAAGTCTAGAAATAATAGGAAACAGGTTTTAAATATTGTTCCAAAAACCCAAATAAATAAATACCATTACCTAGTGGCTTCATTCCCCAGCCAATTTACGAGGGCCCATTGTCTGATTAGAAAGGGTCCGACAGGGAAAAAAGCTGGAGGTGAGCTGTTTTGGGGGACATGCCTTACATCGGATCCAAGAAATAAGATCTGAGAACACTAACATCCACCTTACTGCTATGGATCTGAAGACTCCAGAGTGGAAAACAACTCAGCTGTTTCTGAGTGATCTGCCAAATGTCAGATCTGACAACTTTGGATCTGAAGGTGACACAGTTTCACTCTTCTGCTTTGGATCTGAAGGCTCTGGACCCAAATATGAAAGTAAGAGATCCTGTGCCTCACAAGAAAATCTGTAGTTAGTCGGATCCAATCACTTAGTATATAGGGTTGGCAGGGTGGCCTAATGGTTAAGGTGTTTGCCTTACAAACACAAGGTGCAGGGTTTGAGCCTCACAAGGGATAACTGGCTAGGCGTAAAATGGCTTGCAAGGGCAGTTAACTTAGTTCTAACCTGGAGTTTTTTTTTTAAACTGTGCTGGTTAGCAGTTCAGATCTGAAGAGGTTCTGATCCGAGAAATAACTGAAACTTACCAACTGGATCCTGCATCTAGGATCTGAGGAAGAAAAATCAGTTTCTTCAAGAAGATACTCCAGTCAGTTGAATCTAGAGCCTAGATCCAATGACAGAGTAGACCGGCTGACAACTTCATTAGAAGTCAAGAGGGGTGTAACGCAAGCTGTGAACTCCCCTGGCAGCCTCACAAATACCAAATAGATGGCAACCACAGCTTCTTGAAGCAAGAAATCCAGACAAAGCCATAAAAACAAATGGGAAACAGACCAAAAATATATAGCAAAAATCTGAACATTCTGCAAAAATCTGGACTGTTGAGAGGTATGAGGACAGCTCCTGACAAGAAGTCCAAAAACTCAAAGCCCACACTACTTCGCTACGTCACTAGCCGGAACTGGACAGAGTCAATGGAAAAAAAGCACCCAGATAGCCAAGGGGATTACAATCCAATGGCCCAAAAAACTTGACAGTTGCTCACAGAAAGAAGGAAAGGAGGAAAGAAAGAAAGCTGCACACAGAAAAGATGCAAAGGAAAGGGAATCCTGGTGGCGATGTATAAGACTGGATAGAATGTGGGAGCCATGTCATCATTTTCCTCATCAATCAGAAGGCAGAAGGAAATGCTCTGCCCAAGGCAAATATAAAAATAAGATAATGATGGCCCATGAAAGAAGAGAGAAAACATAAACTCACCCTCCCAATCCCAACTATACACTGTTCAGCTGTGAAAGGCATGAGGGGAGAACATAACTTCAACCTGTTAGAGCAAAATCTGATCTATGAACTTAAAATGGAAAACTTTAAATTAATCGCTAACATGAAAGGTTTTAAGGACGTAGTATAGAGCAAACTAAGTCTGTTAAACTGTCTGATTCTTCGCTTAATCAAATAGCTTTTTTTTTAACCTAGGCATGTCTCTGAAAAGAAGGGAAGGGACGGCAGCACTGAGACCAAAGCAACCGACAACTGAGAGAGACCCAGACCAGACAGCAGCTGTACATAAGACAAAAGGCACACCCTGCATGAATGGAAGGGAAAAGCATCCTGCTGAAGGAGGGAAGTCTCTCTACAACCCTGAGGATAAACCACTATTCAAGACAAGACCTGGGTTCTTGCATAGAGGGAAACATTACAAAGGGGTAGACAAGCAAGGCAAACCATGACACTGTTAAAAGGCAGAACCAGCAACCCTAAAACACCAATGAAAAAGTCTACAAATAAACTAAATAACGATAAATAGCAATAAACAGCTGCAAGCGGCTACTGAGGGAGGAAGGAAATAGAAGAAAAAAATGATGGCAACTAGTAACAATTTTACAGAAAAGTACAGAAAAAAATAATTAAGCAAAATAAACTTCCTAACAGTTTGAGAGCTGGGAATCCTCCGTCTTACCAGTTCGGCAGCAAATGAGATCTGAGGAGTCAGCGGTAGTGTGTTGCATTATGGGAAGTGGGAGGTGCTCAAGATTTGGATCTGAAGTCTGGAAAATGCTGCTGAGTCAGATCCGAGGATCAGATCCGTAACTCGTCAGTGAGGAAGAATGAGAAGGACACCACATGCTCCAGATTATCAGTCCTGGAACCAGTGCTCTTCAACATGTTTGCTCTTAAAAGTCTCAACAGCCTTAGTAGTAGAATGCCATGGAGGTTTGTTCTAGGACCTGTTCCCTTCACCCTGTTTGTTCAACAAGTTAAGTAGTGGAATGTCATATAGATCAGTCCACGGATCTGTGTTTTTCAATGTGCTTTTTACCAACTATATGTGAGGTATGAAAAAAAAAGGATCATTGTTTTTGTGGATTATATAAAAACAGTAAGGACAGTAGGGAATAGAGCAGGCAACTGAGGCTCAATGCCGGAAATACAAGGTGTGGGACCTGTGCAACAATAACTTTGGAATAGTACATAAACAAGAAAGGTTGCAATTTACAGAAAAGAAAAATAAAAAGGAAATATCTTGGGCAACTTTAACTACACCAGTGTACTACCAAGAACAGAAGAAAAATGCAGCTGATAAGGTGAGCAGGAAGTTGGATTATATCTCCAGAAGTGGAGGCTTCTGGCACAAAGAAGTAATTATTTCATTCTGTAGCTCATTGCCAAGGTCTGACATCACACACACTGCAATCAGTTTTCAAGAATGATTAAAAGGAAACAAAGACTTTAGTAATGTTACATTGGAATGACATTAGGACAGTAGAAATGGATGAGAGGAATTGTGTGAAGAAAGGCTAAAAAGGTTGTAGCTGTTTATCTCTGCAGAGAGAAGTGAAAGGTAAGGTATGCTTCAAGTTCAAATGTAATGATGCAGAATTACAAAAGAAGTGATGTGAAGCTAAATAATAGTGGTGGGTGGTGTGGTCTGGGGCAGTTATGAGAGTTCTTATGATCCTAACTGAAGTGATGTCCCAACTTGGGCATAAGATGAATGAGAGATAGACAAAAAGAATGAGCTACCAGAGTAGGTCCCAGTAACAAGCACACCATAACTATTTTAACCAAAGTATCTTTCTGCTTAAGACAGCCTTACAATTATAAGCCTTTAAACAACCTATGTCCTTTAGAAAATATGCAAGAAGCTTTTAGATGCGAAAATTCTCAAATACAAAAAATAACATACAATCTTTCTAAAAAGCAACATGGGTCAGGACTTCCAAAATGGCTGCACAGTGATCAACAGCTTAATTTCAGCTCTCCCACTGTAAAAAAGAAACTGAAAGAGATTAGGGCCAGTACCTTTGCAAATTTGAGTAAATTCAATTACTGGCTAGTGAGTACACTACCTGCATGCCAGACTTTCAAAGCTTTACTGGAAAAACTAACCAAGACTCTGACACAACTTGCTGTGAGGGAAAGGTTAGTTTGCTTTTGATTTCTTGTATTTTGTATTACTTTCATGCCTTCTTTTATTTTGTATACTGTGACTAGTTTTCTTTACACTGTATTTTACTTGCCTTCTCCTTTGAATTGCATAACAAAACTTGTAAAGAGACCACAGTGGCGTCCCTTGTGAGTCACACATTAGAACAGGTCAATTAAGGAGTCACACAGAAGTCAGAAGAAGTCAGTTAAGGTTAATTATCTGTGAACAGAGGGGAGGAGCTAGGAACTAAACCTTCTATTTAACGGGTGAAACAACATATTTCAAAGCTTTACTGGAAAAGCTCACCAAGAGTTTGACAACTTGTTGTAAGGGAAAGGTTAGTTTGCTTTTGCTTTCTTGTATTTTGTATTACTTTATTGCTTTCTTTTACTTTGTATACTGTGATTTGTTTTCTTTACACTCTGTTTTAGTTGTATTCTCCTTTGAATTCCAT
Organism: Protopterus annectens; assembly: GCF_019279795.1. Classification (NCBI taxonomy): domain Eukaryota; kingdom Metazoa; phylum Chordata; order Ceratodontiformes; family Protopteridae; genus Protopterus; species Protopterus annectens. The sequence continues at coordinate 1,156,702,399 of NC_056735.1, read as the reverse complement.
ACTAAAACTTGTAGAGACAACACCTGTGTTTCTTGTGAGTCACACATTAGAACAGGTCAATTAAGGAGTCACAAAGGAGTCAAACCGGACCAGTTAAGATTAATTTTCTGTGAAAAGAGGGGTTGAGCTAGGAACTAAACCTTCTGTTTAACAGGTTAAATAAAAAATTTCAAAGGTTTACTGGAAAAGCTCACCAAGACACTGAAACAACTTGTGTGGGAAAGGTAGGTTTGGTTTTGATTTCTTGCATTTTGTATTACTTTACTGCCTTCTTTTATTTTTGTATATTGTGATATATTTTCTTCATGCTGTGTTTTAGTTGTATTCTGCTGTGAATAGCATATTAAAACTTGTAAAGAGACGGAGCTGTGTGTGTTGTGAGTCACACATTAGAACTGGTCAATTAAAGAGTCACACAGACATCATAACAGGTCAGCTGAGGTTAATTGCCTGTGAACACTGGGGTGGAGCAAGGACTTAAACCTTTATTTAAGGGGTGAAATAAAACCTTTCATAGCTTTACAAGAAAAGCTCACCAAGACTCTAACACAACTTGATGTGAGGGAAAGCTTAGTTTGCTTTTGATTTCTTGCATTTTCTATAACTTTTCTGCCTTCTTTTATTTAGCATACTGTGATTTGCTTTCTTTCCATTGTATTTTACTTGTATTCTGCTTTGAATTGCATATTAAAACTTGTAAATAGACCACAACTCTGTCACATTAGAACAAGTCAATTAAGGAATCACACATAAGTCAGAACAGGTTAGTTAAGATTAATTACCTGTGAGCAGAGGGGTGAAGCTAGAAACTAAACTTAGAAGTTATGTACCTACCATAACGTTCCATGTTAGTTGTCTTCTCTCGCCTTCTTTCTTGCTGGATGGGTTCGGCACTTGCTAAGCTCGAGAGTCACTTTTACCAGCTCGAGGCAGCCCCATATCCCATGATGCAAGGCGGTAATTACACAGATCTGTTTGGTATCTAGAGGAAAAACTGCCTATAAACTTTCCACCAAGGAAAGAAGAACAACTAACCTAAAAAGGCTGTAAGGGGAAAGCAGATAATCAAGGTCCAGAAGTAACTGGTGTCCAAGGAAGAACAATCTTCCAGAGAAATAGGAAGTTCAAGGTCTGTCCAAGCTAGGGGGACAGGAGGGAGCGACACAAGAAAGAAGGCGAGAGAAGACAACTAACATGGAACGTTATGGTAGGTACATAACTTCTAAATGTTAAGTTGTCAATCTCGCCTTCATTCTTGCTGGATGGGACCGCGTCCCTAGCACCTCTATCCTGGGTGGCTCAATGGAACAGACTCTTGAGAACTGTGGAACCAAAACTTGCCCTGTCCCTGGAGGCCAAATCCAATTTGTAATGGGAAACGAAGGTATGAGGAGTGGCCCAAGTGGCTGCTGCACAAATAGTGTCTAAGGGTAGCCTAGCTTGAAAGGCTGTAGATGTGGCTAGACCTCTTGTAGAATGTGCTTTAGGTTTTGAAATGAGTTGTTTGCCCCTAAGCTGATAAATGTCAGAGATGGTGGAAGACAGCCATCTGGATAAGGTTACTTTAGAAACAGGGAGACCTTTTTATTTTCAGCATAGGAAAGGAAGAGCTAATCAGACTTCCTGAATTGCTTCGTTCTGTCCAAGTAATATCTGAGTTGGCGATGAACATCTAGGTAATGCAATTTTTGTTCCGCCCTGTTAGAATAATTGGGAAAAAATACAGGAAGATCAATGGATTGGTTTAAATTTGTCTTAGAAGCAACCTTGGGCAAAAAGGATGGATTGGTTCTTAAGGATACTCTGTCCTTGTGGAAGACTAAGTAAGGAGGACGTACACAGAGGGCATGAAGTTCAGACACTCTTCTAGCCGAGGTAATAGCGACTAGAAAAAGTGTCTTCCAAGAAAGAAACTTTAATGGGCATGAAGCAGCCGGTTCGAAAGGGGGAAGTATCAAGGATGCCAGTACTAAATTTAGGTCCCACTGTGGTGGAGGATCCCTAACAGGGGGTTTAAGAAGGAACACCCCTTTGAGAAAGGCTTTACAAAGTTTGTGGGACATAATGTTTTGGTCTGCAAATCCGACGTGGAAATTCGGGATTGCTGCCAACTGGACTTTAACTGTGGAAAAAGAAGAACCTGAGTGAAAAATTTCAGCTAGAAAGTCCAAGACTGACTGAATAGGGGCAGTAAAGGGGTCTATGTTCTTAGACTTTGCCCAAAAGGAAAAACGTTTCCATTTGCTAGAGTAAATCCTCCTGGTAGAGGACTTAAGAGAAGCTACTATGATATCTCTAACGGGGTTAGAGATCAGAGGAAGCCTGGCTAAGGAAGGAAGTGGAGCAACCAAGCTGTGAGGTTGAGAGAACGAATGGACCGGTGCCGTTGACCCGACTGGTGGGTCAGAAGATCTGGAACTGGGTCCAGATGCCAAGGCTGCACAAAGAGATGGCGATGAAGGAACGGGAACCAAATTTGTCGAGGCCAGTAAGGGGCAATGAGAATAATTTTGGCTCTCAAGACGGTAGCTTTCTGGAGTACTTGAGGTATTAACGGAAAAGGGGGAAAAGTATAAAGAAGTCCCCGGGGCCAATCCTGGGCAAGAGCGTCTCTGGGGGGATGGCCCGGAAGTGGGAAGAGAGAGAAGAAGTCTGGGCATTTGCTGTTTTGGGGTGTAGCAAAAAGGTCGCAGCATGGGCGGCCCCACTTCTGAAAAATCTCTTCCACAATAGATTGTTTGAGAGACCACTCGTGAGGCATGAGTATAGCTCTGCTCAATCTGTCCGCTATTATGTTGGTTTTCCCGGGGATATGCGTTGCTTCCAGAAACCGATGAGAGGAGATCGCCCATTGCCAAAGTCTGAGAGCTTCTTGACATAAGGGATAGGACTTGGTCCCGCCCTGCTTGCTGATGTACCACACCACGGACATGTTGTCTGTGTGAACTGCAATTGTTCCTAGGGGAAGAAAGTCGTTGAGGGCTTGCAACGTTAAAAGCACTGCTCTCATCTCTAGGACATTTATGTGCAGGTGGTATTCAAACGGTTGCCACGTGCCATGAACCATCCTCCCCTGATAATGCCCCCCCACCCGATCAGGGAGGCATCCGAAGTGACCGTGGCTACCGGGGCCGGGGGGACAAATGGTCTGCCCTGATGGACTAAGGGAGAAGAAGTCCACCAGGGTAGATGGTTCTTGCAGGTCTGTGTCACCAGGATGTTGTGACGCATGGGAAGCTGTTGGAAGGACCATTGGGTAAACAACATCCATTGCAGAAGACGCATGTAAAAACGGACCAGAGGAAGAAGTGTGATAGCAGCTGCCATGAGGCCCAACACTTTCAGGACCAACCTGGCTTGTACCTTCTTGCTGGATAGGATGATCCGAACATGGTTTTGGATATCTAGGATTCTTTGACTTGTTAGGTTTGCTGACATCCGAGTAGTGTCTAGATCTGCGCTTATAAAGGTAATAGATTGGCAGGGCGATAAGGAAGACTTTTCGAAGTTGACCGAAATTCCTAACTGACCGCAGAGACATAGAGTGTAATCTCTGGCTTGGAGAAGTTGATGCCTGGTGGTGGCTGAGAGGAGCCAGTCGTCGAGATACGGAAACACCTGGAATCCTTGACGTCTCAGGTGAGCCGTGACCGCTGCCATGCATTTGGTGAACACTCTGGGGGCTGTAGTGAGACCAAAGGGCAGGGCTCTGAATTGAAAATGACTGGTCCCCAGCCGAAAGCGGAGAAACCTTCTGAAGCGTCTGTGGATTTTTATATGATAGTACGCATCCTGAAGGTCTATGGAGCACATACAGTTGTTTTTGCCCAGAAAGGGCAAAATCAATTGAAGTGTGACCATCCGAAATCTTGTCTTTTTGACAGACTTGTTTAGTCTGCTGAGATCTAATATTGGTCTCCAATCTCCCGTCTTTTTGGGGACCAAAAAGAACCTTGAGTAGATTCCGGATTCTAAATGATCTGCTGGAACAGGCTGGATGGCCCTTTTCTCTAGAAGCTTTGAAACTTCTAGATTTGCAATTTCCCTTAGATGGGGTGGGACGTCTGGAAGGGAACCTTTTTGAGGGAAGGGGCTTTTCTCGAAAGGTATTTTGTAACCCTCGGATATGATTGACTGTACCCATTTGTTTTGAGAGAGGGAAAGCCAGGCTTCTGGGTACAGTGATAATCTTCCCCGACTGCCTCCAAGGGTGGGCAGTTGGGCAACACCTCAGGGATGTTGGAAAGGCTTGTCAGAGAGAGGCTCTCTGCTGCCTTGGTTCTGCGGACCCCCTCTGCCCCTAGGGCGGCGTCTGTTGTTATTACCCCCTCTGCCTCTGGGGGTAAACTGACCACGTGCGTCAGGCGTGACTCCTTGAGATTTTCGGAACCACATTTTCCCTCCCTTCTGACCTTTGGGGTAAGGTCTAGAAGGGGTGGAGAAACGGACCCCTATGGCAGAAAGAGTCTTGCCGTCTTGCTCGCACCTGGTCAAAGTGTCCTTCACCTGAGGGCCAAACAATGTTGTCCCATCAAAGGGAGAGTTCGTGAAGGACGCCTTAAAAGGGTCTGCAAAATACAGAGCCGCATCCAGGACTGACGTCGGAGAGCCACTCCTGTGCCTGCAGCTCTACTCGCCCCATCGGCTGCATAAGAAATGAGCCGCATGGAGGAGTTGGTTATGGAATTTAGGATTCCCAGCTGAGAGGCAATCTTTTCTTGAGCCCCTGCCGCTGACGGATCCTGCACTACTTCACCCAATTCTTTGAGGATGTCTCTTTGAAGACGGGTGAAGTGACATAAATAATTCAGCGAACGCATAGCAAAGGTCGCTGAGGAAAACATCCGCTTGCCATACCTGTCCATGGTCCTAGACTCCTTGTTAGGAGGATGGACTGGCATGGAAGGATCTGCAAGTTCCTTTTTGGTGGCGGCCGCCACCACCATGGCATCAACCGGGACACCTTTAGTAAGAAACTGTTTTTCAGTGGGGGCCGTGATAAACTTTGAAGGCCTCCTGGGGACTGGTTCCACCGAATCAGGAGATGCCCACGCCTTTCGAGCTATGACTTCCATGAGGGGGTCGAAAGGCGGAGACACCCAGGAGGTGGAGGGTCAAGATCCAAAAGCCTCCAGGTATACCGATTCATCCTCGGAGGGATTAATGGAGGGCCAGTTCCCCCTCTGTTTAAGGAGTTCCAGGATGTCTGAAAAGGACACATCCTCAGAGGGGGATCTTGGGGACCCCTCCGACTCATCCAAATTGGTATCTGATGTTGTAGACTCAGGGGAGTCTAAATGCTTCCTCTTGCAGGTCCTCTTACGCGGGGGTTCTCCTGAAGGATCAGGAGAAACCTCGGAAGAGGAAGTTCTTCCCAATGGGGAAACCTGGGGCGATGGATCTCTGGGTCCGGGAGCAAGAGAGTGGGAAAAGACATCTACAGGCACCATAGAGGGAGGAGCTAAAGGAACCGACTGCTGACTAAGCTCAGGGGCTAGCACACTCCTCATCACCTCGAAGGCTCCCCTCCCAGGGAGGGCCAAGAGACCCCGCTCTGAAAAAACAGGGACTCCCGGCCCCACCGAAAGGGAAGGCTCCGAAGCAGATGTCGGAGCCGAGCTCACCAAGGCCGAAGCCCCGAGAGGGAGAACGGGGTCGGACAAGGGTCCGATGCCACTCGCCCCCTCGGAACCGACCAGGGAAGCCCGATGACCGGATCCCTCCAGGGAGGGTCTCAAGGAGGAGATAGGAGTCGAGGACATCGGAGCCGAAAGGTGTGGCATCGGCTCCGAAGCACCAACAGTCACGGTACCAATAATCTCCGGCTCCGAACTCTGAAAGAGAGTCGAAGGAGGAGTCTCAGGAGGGTGTGGAATAGCAACCGTCTGTTGAGATGGGCTATGGAGCATCTGGGCCAGTGCCTGTGATTTTAATAGTCTACTCACCACTCTCTCTAAGTCATGGTCTGAGAGCCTGGAAGACCTTGATGATCGGCTCCGATGGCTCCGCTCCGAAAGCAAGGGGGAGGCTGGAGCCGAGTGAATAGACTCCAATGAAGGAGATCTAGACCTCTTTTTTGACAGAGCCATCAGAGCCGACGAACCTTCGGCTCCAGCTGGAGCCGACAGCTTGTCGGCTCCGAGCGGAGACAGAGACGTTTCGGCTCCAGCCGGAGCCAAAATATGCTTCGAAACTAGGGTGTTGGTTCCGGCTGGAGCCGACACAGGTGCCGAAGCCAGGGTATCGGTGCCGATCGGCGCCGGTACTGAAACTTCCAAGAAGGAAGGATCGGCTCCAGACGGAGCCGATATCGACTCTGGCGGAGTCGGAACCAAGACCACAGACTTGGACACCGAAGTCTGGGTCTTGGGTGGCTTAGAGGGCTTCCCGGAGCCGACCTTAGCCGGGGAGCTCTCAGGCTTAAGAAGACCCCTGAGGATCAACTTATTCCTACGTTCCTGCAGGACTCTCTGGCTGAAAGAATGACAAATGGCACAGGAGTCCTGCAGGTGTAGGGGTCCCAGGCAATAAATACAAGAAGAATAAAATTTTAGGGTACTGGGATATCTAAAATTTCTCAAAGAGAGTAATTTAAATCACTTACCAGGAGCTGGTAAAAAAGCTGACCTCATTAGCGAAGCGGCAAACGAGATCTGGGTAATTACCGTCTTGCATCATGGGATATGGGGCTGCCTTGAGCTGGTAAAAGTGACTCTCGAGCTTAGCAAGTGCCGAGTCGGAGCCGAGGATCGGCTCCGAACCCATCCAGCAAGAATGAAGGCGAGATTGACAACTTAACATCTTCTATTTAAGGGGTGAAATAAAAAAAACACTTCAAAGCTTTACTGGAAAAGCTCACCAAGACTCTGACACAACTTGCTGGAAGGGAAAGGTTAGTTTGCTTTTGATTTCTTATATTTTGTGATACTTTATTGCCTTCTTTTATTTTGTATAATGTGATTTGTTTTATTTATACTGTTTTACTTGTATCCTGCTTTGAATTGCATATTAAAACTTATAAAGAGACCACAGCTGAGTCTATTGTGAGTCACACATTACAACAGGTCAATTAGTGAGTCAGAACAGGTCGGTTAAGGTTCATTATCGGTGAACAGATGGGTGGTGCTAGGAACTAAACCTTCGATTTAAGGGGTGAAATAAAACATTTCAAAACTTTGCTGGAAAAGCTCACCAAGACTGACAACTTACTGTGAGGGAAAGGTTAATTTGCCTTTGATTTCTTGTATTTTGTATTACTTTACTGCCTTCTTTTATTTTGTATACTGTGACTTGTTTTCTTTACACTGTGCTGTACTTGTATTCTGCTCTGAATTACATATTAAAACTTGTAAAGAGACCAGAGTTGTGTCTCTTGTAAGTCACACAGAATTTTTCCCACCACCCCACCCTGTTGATGTGTTCATAAACACAGCTGTCTTTCTAGTTGCCTGCCCCTAATGTTAATCTGACCACATATGTCCTTCCCTGTCCCCTCTCACTGCCTGTTGTGAGTAAGCACAAAGTTATCATCAATCCCACTGTATTCCACAGAGCCAGAAAACAAACACCCCCTTTTAATATATCTTGCTCTTTTAAATTAGTGGCTCTTCACTTAGACAGCTGAAACTTTCATAACCATCTTTTTCATATCTAACTGCTTAGTGCATACTGCAATGTTTATAATATTAACCCATTTTCAACTTCCCTTTAAACATCTTTTGCAAGACCACCAGTTATTGGACAGCCCACATTCTACCTCTCAGTAATCATCTTGGGATTAGTGCTTCTGTTTTCTCATGGTGAGAGAAGGAGCACTAGGACATTATTTCCTGGAGACTGCTGAGCACTAGGAAGCCTAATAATTACTTCATAGGTGACAGCTTGGAATTTGTGTTCATATTTTAGTCCTGGTGAGAGAAGGAGCACAGTGCATAGATTCTTGACTGTTTCTGGTTAGACAATGAGTGTCTGTGCTTAGCGGTCCTGATTGGTCTGGTTGCTATTAAAGACATCTACCAGGAAAAGTCTACTACTAGCCTATGACCCTAGCATCATCTGGGGCAATATAGTGGCTCACCAAACGGGGTGTGGCCTGCTTCTCATCTTGGGACTGGTGCTAATGTTTTGCGTGTAGTGACAGAAGAAGCAAAGGGCATTGTATCCCAGCAGAGTGAAGCTGTGGTGGGACCAGCACTAGTAGCAGCCAAGCAGTAGCCATTCATGTGACTCAACCTTTTTCATCATTCTTGACAAGCTAATGTTTTCAGTAAGTGCTGCTTGATTTTTTTAACTTCAGAATATCTGCCTAAATACTTCATCCTTAAATTTTCAGGGTCTGCATATTAGTTTCCCCTCAAGTGTACGGCCATGCCCTGTACAGACTCAGACACCTTGAGTGACAGGTTTCCTGTAAAAGCAAGATTGAAATTTCTCCAAAACTTAGCTGCACACAGGACAACTAGTCTGCAATAACAAGTACTGCCCCCAGAGTTGCAAACCGAATACTTCCTACACTGCTTTATATTCTCACTCCAGCTATCTAATCAATAAAAAGGTCTGTTGCGATGGATGAGAATGTTCCCACTGTCTCCATTGCCAGCCTGGTGGATATGGGTATACTGAGGCAATGTAGAAATTGCCTCATGTTTATTGACAACCCATTCATTCTCAAACAAACTGATATGGTATGTGAGAGATGTATTTACACAATGTCACTGGAGGCAAAGCCCTCACATAAAAGTATTCTTAATATCAATAAGGTTGTCAGTAGTATACACACTGCACCCATCACACGCAAGTCAAAGCAGACATATAGACCCACATAGGCTGAGGCACTTAAATATAACCTTCCTAAACCACAAAGACCTCCTAGGCAAAATACACTTCACAAATATCCTCAGCAGCCCCAAATGCACTCTTTCAAAACAACATCCACGTCAACACATAGAGCCATACCTCATGGAGCCTCTACCACTAAGCCTATGAGGCAAGCTACCACACAATCCAACATTCTGGTCATTGGAGACTCCATCAGGAGACACAGTGATGTCCCTCTCATCAGGCTGAGTAAGAACAAAGTCAAGGTTAGTTGCTTATCAGGGGCTAGGATCCACCACATTACACAAGCACTTAGGTCACTGGACTACAAGTACCAGTATGACTCAGTCATAGTCCATGTGGGAGTGAATGACTTGAGATGTACCTCCCCTAGACTATATGAAGAACGACATCATAGAGCTCTCAGAATATGTGTCTTAGGCTGGTACGAGCCTAGCATTGAGCAGCATTTTACCTTCTCCAGGGATAATGCCACAATACGAACAAAATATGAAAGACTTTAATAACTAGCTTAGTTTCTGGTGTCATTCTAAGGGGTACAATATTTGTCAGCTTGGAAGGAGATGGTCAACAGACCATGCTACTTTGCCAGGGATGGTCTGCACCTCTTCACTCTAGGCTTTTGAATATTAGCTGAAACATTGTCTTCCCCCATAGTGCTTTTTTTAGGCATGGCCAAACTTAAAGTACTTCCGACATAGCAAATCAAAACTAAGAAAATCTAAAGGTATTACTCCTCAGTGCTAGGAGTCTAAACAAAAAACTCCACTCCCTAGAAGCTCTCTTCACCCTAGAGAATGCTGATGTCTGTGCAGTCATTGAGACATGGTTTAAAGCAGCGGAGGGGCACAACAACAGTGCAAGGTTATAATGCCTTCCACACATTTAGACTAGCTACTTCACAGGCAGGGACTAAAGGTGGAGGTATCTCTATTTACATCAAAAATGAATATACTTCATGGCTGGTCAAACAGGACAATGCACTTGAGCTGCATAGGCAAAATCCAATATCACTTCCTTGCCAGATACAAGTCCCCCTATATGACCCAGGAAACCCATACCATATATCTAAACTTATTAGAAACACTAACCATCCAGCTCAATACCATATTCATGGGTGACTTTAATTACCCCACTATTAACTGGGAATCCTATACGACACCAAACATACAGGAACAGAGACTCCTGGATTTGTAAACACAAACTCCCTGAACCAGATAGTCAATACACCAACCAGAAGTGGAGCCATACTGGATCTGGTTCTCACTAATATGGGCAAGTACTGCACACCTCCTACTGTAATGTCTTCTCTGGTAAGGTCAGACCACAAAATGGTCTCCTTTGAAGTAAAAATAAAACCTAGACCCCCCAGCGAAACCTGGAATATTCAGGAACTGCTCTAAGGTAACCCCCTGCTATTAAGTGATAACCTGGCAAAATTTCAAGCCCTCTTAAACCCTGAGACCACTGCTGCCTGTGCAGAACGTTTCAGAGAAACCTTGTACAAGCACGGTAATAGCTGCATACAGGCAGCTGTACCCACCAGGAAGAAGTAAAGAACTAACTCAAAAAACAAGCCACCTTGGTGGAATCACACAATCAATAGGCTGTATAACAGAAGGAAGAAATCATGGCAAAAATTAGAAGTTGCTGCACCCAGCAGGATGAAAGCACTCTGATCAAACTAAACAAACAACTTAGAGTACAAATAAAGTCTACCAAAGCCAAATTTGAGGTGAACCTGGCCTCCCAGGCCAAGGACAACCACAAGGCATTCTTTAGCTATGTCTGCAATCTCAAAGGCAATACACAATTGTGTGCAGAGCTCATTGTAAATGGAGCCACCTATACTGAGCTAGAAGATATAGCAAACCTACTGGCCTATAAATTCAGCTCCAACTTTACCCCTCTCTCCCCCTCAACCTCCCATCAGGAAATACCATCTAATATAACTCCCTCTACTACCACTAGGGAACAGGTCCTTAATGTTCTCTCTAAGGCCAAGAACAATGCATCAGTGGGCCCAGACAATATCCAGGATACCTCCTAAATAGCATGAAGCATGACCTATCAGGGCCTCTGGAATAGCCTCCAAACAGACTTCATGCTGCATGAATGGAGAACAGCAACAGTCATCCCTCTGCACAAAGATGGGCCATCTACAGACCCTGGAAACTACACACCCATACGTCTCACTGGTCTAATATGTAAAGCCATGGAAAGAATTATTATGGAAATGATTAATAGTGATACAGTAAACCTCCAGACACTGGACCCAATCCAGTTTGGTTTCATCAAGGGCAGATCATGCCTACGCAATCTGGTGGGCTTGAGAAAGTCACCAAAGCAATGGATGAAGGCAAAATTGTTCACACTGCTTACCTTGACCTGGCCAAAGCATTTCACACAATACCCCACTTGGGCATTGTTGGCAAACTCAAAAGGTTAGGTACAACTCATATGTCACCCAGTGGATAGCCAACTGGCTCACAGACAAGACCCAGGAGGTTAGAATTGGGAAGCCCACCTCTACAAAGGGCCAGTCACAAGTGGAGTCCCTCAAGGATCAGTCCTTGGACCATTCCTTTTTGGAATTTACTTCTCTAAAGTCAAGGCCAATGTCAGTGGTCTCTGGCTGACTAAATTTGCAGATGATTGCAAATTAAGAGCTGTCATTGAATCCCACACTGACACAAATGCTCTCCAGGAGGGACTGACACAGACAATGAGTGTCAGAGCCATGGACTGAAACTAAATGCTATGAAATGCATAATAGTATCCTTCAGGAAGTCATCCACTCCTGGTGACTATCATATTGCCAGCACACCCCCTTAGAGTTGACCCAGTAGTCAGGGACTTACACTGATAGTAATCTAGCCTTTGACCTTCATGTGTCCACAGTAGTGAGGAAATTTTTCTATGTTGCACAACTTATAAACAAAGGTATAACATCTAAGTCCAAGGAAGTCATTGTTCCACTGTATTCAGCATTCATCAGACATATCACCGAGTACAATGCCTCCTTTCGTATGTACCTAACCAGGCATATCTAACAATTGGAATGTCCACAGAGGTTCCTCACTAAAAGAAAACAGGGCTTAAGTAAAACATCCCATGCAGACCGCCTCAAGGCTCTAGCTCTGTATTCTGTCTCCTACAGGCTTTTGAGGAGAGATCAATGCCTGCCATACAAACCATTGTCAGACCCCACTCTGATGGACCTCCTGCATATCCAAAAAACAAACAGCACCAGAATTACCTGTTCTAAAGACTTAAACTTTGCCTGCCTGTGATATAAATAGGACCTACTGGAGAGATAGGTATGTATCCCAGAGATTACTTCACTTATGAAACATGCTCCCCATCCATGTGAAGCAGAGCTCCTCTCTAACCCACTTCAAGTGTAACCTGAACAATTGCATGGGGAGCAGAAAATTTATCACCGGTTTGGCACCTATGTCTCTAATGGACATAGGCAGCCTGTAAATGCTTCATCTCCCATGTCCTAGATTGCAAATGTTTCATCTCCCAAGCCCCTGCTTACACTTATCAAGGGCATCAGAACTTGTCAGAGACTTGGGATGCATGACTAGGCTTAAAAAGTCCCTTGTGGTTGTTAGCCTACTAAACACCTATGAACCAAAGAAGAAATTTAGAGAGCCTGAAAGAGAATCAACTAAAAAAAGTGAACAGAAAATGTTGGCTGGGAAGTATCCTGCAGCTGTTCAACAAAAAACAATTCAAGCTCCAACTTTGGTACAAGACATAGCTTCTAGTAATATACAGGAAAATAATTCCAATATGCCCAGAGCTGATTAAAATAAACAAAACTAAAGGACTATATCAATCAGATAATAAAAGGATGGAAAAAATAGAAGAAGCTTTAAGCTATTCAGATGAACTGATAAAACTGCAAAAATCTGTCAGAAATGAAGAAAAGACTAGTTGAGAATAAGGCTGCTCAAGAAGAGCTGTTTCAAAAATGGTAGAGTTATAGGACATATCACAGAGGGAAAAAGTTGAGATTTTCTGCTTTACCAGAGAAACTGGAAGGAACCGACTGTATTAATTTTATGAAAGCAGAAATAAGCAGCTGGACTAGCATTCCACAACTGGATTTTTTTAATTGAAAGGGCACATTATGTGTATGCCCTCCAAAAACAGCAATGAGAAAGCAGCCAAGATGTGTGTTAGTAAAGATGCAATCATACTAGCAGAAAGAGTTGATCCTGACAAAACTATGGCAAAAGGGTAAATACTAAAAATTGGAGACAGCACAGTCTTTGTGGAAAATGATTATTCACTGCACATCAGGCAGAAGAGAAACAGATTTATCCCAGCAGTCAGGGAATGTTGGGAGGCAGATGTGAGATTTAAGATGCTGTACCCATCTGTTTTCAGACCAATTTTTTCTGGAGGATCAAAGTCATTTTTGATGTAGAACAGGCTAAGGAGGAAATACAAAAGTTTGTCCAACAAAAAGTGAGACATCCAACAGAAGGGGACTCTGCTTCTCATTCTTCTGATAAGAAAGCTTATAGACTTTTGCCAGTGAAACCTTTTCTGATGTTCTAAAGGAAAATGCTTGTGAGGCAGAAAAACAGAACAGGAGTTGACTAGAAGAATTGGAAGTACCGTGGACTTGAACCAGAGTTTGGGGTTGGGAGATAGAGATGAAGAGGAAGAAAACCAGCAACACTGAAATTACTGAAGAAATGTGAGACTATAAAGCATTAGTCACATTTGTGAAATATGGCTTTACAAGATTGGATTTTTGTTGACTTTGTTAAACTTGTGGAGGAATGTCACTCAACACCAAACTTCATGTCATTAATGTTTGGAAGGACAATGAAGGGAAGGGGAAAAAGTAAAGTAACTGCAAGTAAAGCATTTTTTGTTCTTAACAGTAGTATTTATGTAAACATTTCATGATTAAATTTCATGTTATACAGTAATGCATTTTCCATTACTGTTGTTTGTGATAATGACACTAAAGTAAAGAAGTACCTTTTTTCTTTTCAGTTTTAAGAAATATAGGCATTACAATAGAAAAAAAAAGAAAAAAGGCTGGACAAAAGCATGTTTAAGTTAATATGCTCTAATCTTGAGTTGTTCAAGTGGGGGATGGCATGTAAATGCACACCGATTACAATATATATAGAACTGATACGATTCCTCTTACTTTGCATAGGTGAATGCCTGGATTAAGACCCTTGGCTTAATTTAATAAGTTTTTTTTGTGCAAGCAAGTAAATCAGAGGACACTAAATGTAATGAAAAGTTTTACTTTGGGAAATAAATGTTCAGTACAAGTTGACAGGCTTATAGATGAAGGCAGTGGTATGTCTCCTACTTGTGTTTCCATGGAGCCAAGCTGACTATAGGGGCAAGCAATAAAAACTAGAGCACTTTTTTAAGGCTAAAGGTTAATGCTTTCTGAAAGCATATAAGCTGCTTTTCACACCTGTGAGGGGAACAAAGAGAAGACAAGGGAAAAACAAACAGCAATGTGTGTAAGTAGGAACACGGGTTGTAACATGTTTCTTGGCATGGATAACCTTAATGTTAGGTAAAGTGATGCCTTTGTGTGCAGTTGTCAGTTTAGGACAATTCTTCCTATCAGGAGGGTTAAACTTTATTATTTGAAGATGTACATAGTTTTGTGTTTGTTTTAAGTTAACAGGTTATGGGGTGTTCTCAGGGTGTGTTTGTTTCTTGCCCATGGGCTTTCATTAAAACAAAAAGTCTTGTAAAATGTGACACAGGTTCAAATGGAGATGTCAAGAAAAAACTCTGTAAAAATCAACCTGCCAAACATTACTGGGTGCATGTAACACAAAAGCTGAAAAATACATTTAAATTTTGTCCTATTTAATAGGTGGGAATAATCACTTCTTATCATAATGGCTACTCTATCCATATTATTTTGGAATGTGAATGGCCTCATGGGTATAGATAAAAAGGAAAGATTATTGAATTATATTAAGATATGCAGAGTGCTAATAGGAATGCTACAGGAGACACATTTGGAAAGAAGTGAGCATATGAATTTGATAAAGAAAGGATTTCAGGAAGGATATTTAGCAGAATATCAGGGACAAAGGAAAAGGGGAGTGTCTGTACTGATTGCTACAGGAACTCCAAGAGTTACAAAAGAAGAACAAAGGCAATAATGGTAGATTTGTGGTAGTAAAAGGCTACTGGCAGAGGAGAGGGATTATGCTGGCACTCATTTATATGCCACTTAAAACTGCTCTTATGGATATAAAGAATATTTTGGGAGAAATAATCAGCTTTCAACAGGGAATATTACTTATAAGCAAGGACTGGTATTTCATTTGCAACCACAAGGATGTATCTGACTGACCTAAAAGAGAAAACATAATAAAAAAGGGTAGGTTTCTGAAGAAATTTATGAAAATATTTGGTATGGAAGATGTAAATTCAGTAGCAGGAACTCAGAGAGAATTTACATATTATTCCCCAAAGTACAATGACTGGGTTAAATTAGACAGAAATTATATTTTACAGGAACATGTGCATTTCCTTGAAAGCTTTAATACACATACAATAACTATTTCAGATCATGCGCCAGTAACAACTACAATAAAAATGTTAAGGTAATGAAGTGAAAATGAGACACTGGTGCTTCCCTCCTACCTCTTACAAACAGAAATTGTAGCAATGGGTAGTGGAAATCATTTAAAAGATATTAGGGAATATAGCAATTTCTTCACATGTTATAGCTCAGTAGGAAAAATGAAAATGGAGTTTAAAAATAGTATAGAAAAAGGGGAAAAAAGAGATACGGTTAAGAAGTAACAGGAATTATTTAGAGGGGCTGTCAAAGATTAAAGTATTGTAGAATAAGAAGAATCTACAGAACAAGAAGAGGTGCAACTCCACTGTACTAGAGAAAATAAGGGAGTGTCTGGATAATATGTATGAGTTTAGAAAGATTGTTGTTAAGCAACTGTATTTTTTTATAATAAGTCTAGAGCACAAGAACTTTTACCACAATGACTTAGGCAACAGAAAACAGACATGTTTGTTGCCAAACTTAGGGAGTCTATGACAAGACAAATACCCAGAGATCCTGTACAGGTATTACAGATATTTCAGAAATGTTATTAAAATTTGTATAAAGTGGAGAAATGTGGAAATTAAGAAAGAGTACAAATGGAATTATTTATGGAAGACTTAAGTATATCAAGGTTAGAGGTAAATGAGGCCCAACAATTAACAATTAAAACAGGAAAAGATGGGATAAAAACAGTGATGTACAATCAATCTGCAGGAAACTGTCCAGGAATAGCTGGTATTCCTATAAATGCTTGGAAGCTAGGAGGGAAGAAAGTGATACATATCTGCAAGGTTTTGTTCAACAGTACTTTAAAAGGAGGGGAAAAATCAACATCCTGGAAGAAAGCTGTGGTGGCTATAATACTACCCAACTACAGTAAAGCCCCATCAGATCCAGCTTTGTACAGCCCCTTTTCAATTTTAAACCATGACTATAAAGTGTTTATCAATACAAAAGCTAAAAGGATGGCAAAGGTGTTGCCAAAATTCAAAGATATGTACCAATGTAATTTTGTGGAGGGGAGGCAAACATATGACAACTTTAATACGACAATGATGATACAGAGGGAAGTAGAGTGAAAGAAAATATAGTTGTTGGTGGGTCTTGAAGCAGAGAAAGCATTTGACAGAGTAAGGTGGGATTGTATGAGTAGAGCAAATGAAGCATTTGCATTCCTAGACACAATAATAACTTAATTAGGAGGATATAAGAGGGATTGGAAAAAAATGTAAGGTGGGAGGGTTCCTCTCTGGCAACCTGTGTCTGAACAGAGGAAAGAGCCAGGGGTATCCTCTTTCCCCACTGTTATTTGCTCTATATTTAGAGCTACTGGAAAATAAATTAAGGGATTCAGAAATTCAAGGATATAATTGATATGGTAATCAAGAAAGGTTGGCCTTATTTGCAGAGAATATCATTTTTTACATATGTGAAAATAAGAATGAAGAAACAACTTCAGTATTTTTAAACTGAATGTATTACTGGATGCCAATATTTACTTTAAGACATTTATTCCTCCAGGACATCAGCTTAGTATATGGACTGTCACAATTACTCTTTGAATTTGGGAAAAAGACAACTTTGTTAAGAACCCTTCTAATCTAAGAAAAGTGCTTAACAAAATGTTAAGCACCTCTAACTGCAGCAAATACTGGCTATCACATAAGAGCAGTAAGACGCTAAAACAACTTTAAAGTTGTTAAACACTTCATTACCATAACAAAGTGTGTCATTGTAAAGTGTCCAAATGTTTTTGAGTCCACTGATACTTAGCTTCTGGCCATTGATAGAACTAAGTGGTTTATAGCTTCCAAAGGTGTAAAACAGTTTGCACTACTATACGTTTTTCTATATCTAGTAATACATCAGAGCTTCAGGTGTGTTAAAGAACTTATGATCATGTCTCTTTGATCATAACTTTGTTGTTCTATGTTCTTGACATGGATTTCAAGGTTCTCTTATCAAGCTTCACTTTGGACCACTTAGGTGAATTTCTTGATGCCCATGCCTTTAAACACATAACAACTTGGCTATGATCAGAGAGCTGATCATAATCCGCTACATTATAACTGAAACCCACCAAAGCAGTATCTGGCACCATTTGAGGGGAAGAAGCTATACCAGAGTTAGATAAATTAATTTATATTGAACAGAGCACAAAACCATTACAACTACAAAAAAGGTTTAAAAACTGAAACAGTACATGCATGCTACTAAAAAGAGTTCTACAGAATACATACCAAAGGCTACTGTTATTCTACAAATTCCATACAATATCCATAATGTGATAGGATTTTTCTTAGATTATGTACAAACAGATATAATGGTGACAGCATATTCTACAGTGCTCAAGAGCCACATATCTGAAAGCTACAGGTTGGACTTTCTTCATGCAAGAGGTAATAGGGAAGTATCAATGTTAAAGCAGCTAAAACTCTGAAGTATGCCCCAAAGAAAATCAGAAGAGACCAGAGATTCAGCAATACCTACTGTGATGTATTTTTAAGGGTTTTTCACCTTTTCAATTGTACAAAAAATATATAATTCACCTCTTCAAGAATCAAAATGAACACTACAGATATTACAATACCATACTCCCCCTGTGCTCTATTTTCTAAGAATTTAAGTATATATATATATATATATATATATATATATATATATATATATATATATATATCATACCTCTCAACTGTCCCTGATTTTCAGGGACATCCCTGATTTTGACTCAAATTTTAGCTCTGTCCCTCTTAATCCCTCCTAAAACTAGTGACTTTTGGAGGAAAGGTGGTGAATTACACTTAATGAATAATGACAATAATTAAGAGTTATAGACTTGTTTTACTTCAGAAATTGTGTATTAATTCATATGCTCTGATTCTGTCAATGTTTCAAGTTAATAGCACTAATATTTTAAAAGTGTCCCTGATTTTTTCTTGACTTGCCCCTGATTCTGTTGAAATTTGTCCCCGATTGATTGAGAGGTCTGATATATATAAATATATATATATATATATATATATAAATATATATATATATATATATATATATATATATATATTCGTTTTTCTGAATAGTTTAGTTTTGTGGGCAGGGGGCCATTGCTTTTAATGTTTTTTTCTGCATAGCTATTTGAGTATAAGACAATACTGGCATGATTTAAACATGAAGGAATGAATGCAGGAGGTCTTGTGGTGCTTCCTTTATTTATTTGCACTTTGTTGATCGGGTTAGTCCCACTAGGCCAGCAGCCTCTTTTTAGGGGAGACCCAAGGTGGTATTCATGTTGACTAGAGGAAATGTTGCCAGGGCACTGGAAAACTTTCAGTACTTATTCAATAAATGCAGTGGGAACTTTTACATCTTCCATAACTACCACCAGCTCAGGCACAGGGGTTTAACATCTCAACAGAAAGCCTGTACACTCAGGAGTGCAGCACTCCCTAATGCTGGACTGCAGTGTTAGTAATGGAAAATGAACCCAATCACCTGGGATAGGAAAACACAGTTTTTCAATCGTTCAGCACCAAAGCAAGTACGTTACCTCTTAGGCCACTGACATGCATGTGGATGGTTGTCTCCTCAGGTTGCTCTGGGTATTTTATATAAGTAAAGACTCTTTGGTTAATGATGCTAAATGACAGGTGCATGCTCACCTCAAGGGGTGTGATGACTATATATCCAGAATCTGATTCAAATAAATGCTAAAGTTGTAAGTAGTGCATTACAGGGCATAAAATAAGATTTCTGCCAGTGAATGGGACTACTGTCTGCAGACATAAGACATCTGGAAATGAATGAAGTGGAGGACTCATATTTTTGCATAATCAGCATACCGCCATAATGCACATTACAAAGTCAATGAGATTTGCAAGATGACAATGGTGTCTGTTGAGCACAAAGAATATGTGATGTAACATTTGTTTTTGATGGTGGATAAGCCATAAAAAGAATTTGAACAGGTTGGTTTGTCAGAAGAAGCAGGTTCAGATGTATTAGGCTTCATTAAGCCAAACACAGTGCAGTAAGCAGGAGTATGAAGACTTCTTTGGGAGTTGAGACCGATCTAGTCATCACTAATTCAGTATGAATGTAGATACAGAAAGCCAAGAGCACTTCTAATCAAATTTGTATTGTCAGTTAAGAAATAAGTTTTATGACAGATGTTGATGCGAAAACTGGTAGAGATGGGTGAAGGCTACCAGCCTAGCCAGACAGAATTGTGCAGACAATTCTATAATTTGTAAATATGAATGTTGAACTTAAAACAATGTGGCAACACTGCCATCCGCTGTAAAGAAAGCTAAGTCAAGCATTTCCTGTTGGTCCTTTGAAATTAAAATTATTTCATCACTGCCTTTGATGTTTTACAAGTCGGCTCCAGTCCGGCTAGATGAAGGCTTCCTGCCTATTGTTTTAAGGCTAAAGATAATGACCAGAATTTACATGTGGAATGCCCTTTATTGCTCTAAGTGTAAAATAATGTAAATGAAGTTTCTGTCAGCCTGGGAACTCCATGTAAAAAGATGACGTAATGTTTTAGCAGAACTGCAATTTCAACTTAAACAGTGAGAACCAGAGATTATTAAGCATTTTGTCTGGACATCCAACTCAGCACTGCCTTATGCTCTCTTTATGTAAGTAGTATATAAGAACGGTGTTTTCTCCTAGAAGTAGCTAGGAATTAGAACAGATTAGACTAAGTGTTTTACTGTTATGTCAGAACTGTACTACTGAATTATTTTAAGTATTTCTGTGTGATCTCTGAACTCTTGACTAGCGCTGTGCTGTAGTAGTATTGTCTTGTGTTTTTAGTATTTATTATTAAATATTTTTAAACCCTTTCAACTGTGGTTGTTTTGTGTAGAGATAATTTAAGCTGTTTAGAGTACTTGTATGCCTTTGTTAAAACTGTACACAGCCACTCTAATAAGCCTTGAATGCAGTCACACTTACCAATTGGATAATAATATTGCACAGTAATAATTGGACACCCTTTTAAGGGCCTTTGTGTAGCTGATAAATATTAGCTGGGTCATGGCAGTAATTACTACCATATAGTCTGGATAAAAAGGGGCACAGCTGGAGAACCTGTCCCAGCCTTCCCCAGAAGTGTCTGTGTGATTGTGTAAACTCTTATCTCAAAGTGTGTGCGTGTCAATTACTTGGGCAGGGACACGATGCACTGGTTGTTCAGAGAGGGTGATGGAGATTTCAGCTTGCCCAGCTAGGCTGAGACATGGACCCTATAGCTGTGCCAGTGGGGAGTATTATTGGGGACCTGGGGAGCAAGGGAGCGATCAGCCCCGGACTGACTGTGATCTCTGTGTGCTCTTAAGGGAAATTGCACTTTACTGTGTGTATTTGTTATCCTTTCCTCATAAATGAGACACCCTCTCTGGTGTTAGTGGTGAGGATTGAGGCTCCCTGATTGCTGGGCCAGGGCACGGGCATCACATATTAATTGGTGGCAGTGGTTGGGATATCCACCTCACATATTTGTGTTTGGCAGCGGTAGGACATCCACATAACATATTAATTAGTTGGCAAATACTAATTGGCTTGTAGTGGTGTGGATGGAGTGAATCCCGTAGCTTGTGTACAGTAAACTTTGAAGGTGATTTTGTACTCTAAAACAGCCATGCAGTGAATACCCAGAGTTCAGATCTTAATTGTTTTATTTCTTTTGCTAGCTTACTTAGTCAGGGTGAGCAGGCAGCATGTCAGCAGAGGAGTATGGAAAGCTGACAAGGAGCCAGCTGATGGAGATGTGCCAGGTTAGGGGACTGGTGCATGGAAACCTGACTAAGGCAGACGTGACTGCAACCTTGGTTACAGCTGCATCAGAAAACAGCAACCAGGAGGACAGTCAGACTGGCAGTGGAGATATAATTCCCTAGGAGAATGGACAGCTCAACCTTTCTGCAGTGGACTTAAAAATCCAGCTGGAGCTAAAGAGACATGAGTTGGACGCCATGCGTGTGGAATTAGAAACAAATGAGAGACTGCAATGTTTGAAGGCTGAGGAGAATGAGAAACGGTTACATCTGCAAGCTGAGGAACAAGAGAGGCAGATGCAGCATGAGAAGGAGATGCTGACTCTTCGCCAGAGTCATGGAGGTAATGGGGAAGGGAGTAACTGGACCCTAGAAGCACAAAAGGTCAGTAAATTTCTTCCGCAGTTTAAAGAGGGGGATAATTTTGATAGTTTCATTCATATGTTTGAGGGGGCATGTAAACAGTATGAAGTTGACCAAGGGCTCTGGGCATGGTTCCTGACCTCCTTACTCCATGATAAATCTGTAACTGCATTAGCTAAAATGTCTGACGTTGCATGTTTTGATTATACTGCTGTAAAGAAATGTCTTTTAGAACTGTTTAAGCTAACACCTGAAATGTATAGGAAAAGGTTTTGTGAGCACAGATGCAAGGCAGATGAAAGAGTGTGTAAATATGTTGCTGAATTGAGCACTTATTTCCATAGTTGGGTGAGCAGATGTCAGGTCACCACTTTTGAAAGGCTGGCAGACCTTTTGGTGAGGGAACAAGCCCTTAGCACTTTGCCTGAAGACATGATGATTTGGTTAGCTGATAGATAATGTGCTACTTCAGATGAGTTGGGGAAGAAGAGAGACCTATACCTGGAAAGCAGGGCAGCCCTGCACAGGAAGGGGACTCGCCAGTACTGCTCATGGGTCTAAAGGAACCCAAGGTGAGCAGCACAGACTGCCCCAACAGAATCTGCCAGTAGCATGGGAAGCCACTAGTCCAGTTAAACATCCAGGAGCTAGGGTTAAATGCTTTGAATACAACCAGTGGGGCCATGTTGCATACAGGTGTCCATGGAGGCTAAGGTGGGGAACCAAAGGTGAAGGAGCTAGTAAGTGGGAAAGACAAAATGACAATAGTAGGTTGTCTTCAGACAACAGGGGTACTAAACTACCATCCTGCAGATGTCCTGAGAAGGAAGGATTTGGATGAGGCAGTACCATGTGCTTATGCAGTTACACGGAGTCAGGCTAGAAGACAAGCATGTGGGACTGGTAGCCTGGGGGTGATCCAGACAGACTGCATACTTGCAGCCAGGACTGGGGAGGTGGTTACTTTAGGGAGTGAGCTACGCTGTAGCAGTGAGACTGAAGGTGAGCCACAGCTGCTTGTGGGTACTGAATGTCCCTTGGAAAGAGTGATTGCAAGGGTAGAGGTGAGTAGTAGTACCCAGGCTGACAGTGAGGCACCACTGTCAGAGGATGCCAGACTTCCTGTTGAAGGGGAGCTGGGAAGGGTTACAAGGAGAGAGTTGAGACAGGCTCAGCTCTCTGACCCTGCATTGTAAGGCCTGAGGTAGGAAGCTAGAGAGGTGCCTGATTCTCATGGAAAGGGGGAATCTGTATACTGGGACAAAGGGTTACTATACAGAGAGTGGACCCCTGAGGGAGGGCTAGAAAGTAAGAGAGTACAGCAGTTGGTAGTGCCTACAGCCTACCAGCTGGTGCTTCTAGCCATAGCCCATGATATTCCCTTTGCAGGTCATATGGGCATAAAACATACAAAGAGGCGTATTATGCAGAACCTCTATTGGCCTGAAATTTCCAGAGATGTAACAGGGTACTGCAGGACCTGTGAGCAGTGCTAAAAGGTAGGCAAGGCAGAAGACGAGGTGAGAGCTCCTTTGATGCGTTTGCCTGTGAATAAGGAGCCATTTCAGAGGATAGCTATGGATATTGTGGGTACTCGGAGTACCCCAAGTTCCACAAGGAAAAAGTATACCCTAGTGGTAGTGGATTATGCTGCAAGATACCCTGAGGCAGTGGCTTTGTCCTCCATTGAGGCAGAGAAGGTAGCAAATGTTTTGCAAGAGATTTTCAGCAGTGTAGGTTTCCCAAAAGAAATACTGACTGACAGAGGTGCCAATCTCATGTCAGACCTGCTGGCTTGTCTGTGGAAGTCCTGTTGGGTGAAGCGACCACCCCTACCATCCCCAGACTAATGGTCTTATTGAGAAGTTAAACTCTACAATCAAGTCCATGCTTCGGGCATTTGCAGATCAGTTTAAGAGGGAGTGGGACAAATATTTGCCCCATCTGTTGTTTGCTTACAAAGAGGTTCCCCAGGAATCCACAGGTTTTTCACCCTTTGAGTTGCTGTATGGGCATAGGGTGAGGGGACCTCTAGATTTAATTTGAGATGAGTGGGAAGGTGAGTGTGAGTCTCACAAGGAGTTTGTTGTGGCATGCATCCTAAAGACAAGGCTCAGGGAACTCATGGGATTGGCCCAGGAGAACCTGGCAGAAGCCCAACAACAGAAAAATGTGTGGTATGACAGGAATGCTTGAGCTAGAGAGTATGCTGTGGGACAGCAGGTAATGGTTCTCATTCCTGTAAGACACATCAAGCTGCAAGCAGCTTCGGAGGGACCCTACAAGGTGGTAAGAAAGGTAAGTGATGTTAACTACATGGTGGAACTGCTAGGCAGAAGGCAGGGGCACACATTGTACCACATTAACATGATAAAACCTTACCATGATAGGTAGGCCCTTGTGCTGAGCATTTGCAGTGGATTTCAGGAGGAGTCTGAGGGAAATCTGGGGACTGATCTCCTCAGTGAGGCTCGGGCTGACACCTCAGTGGAAGGGGTAGCAATGTCCCAGCAGCTATCTCCTACCCAGGTTCAACAAATCCGAGCAGTATTGCAGGAATATGGGGACATGTTCACTAGGAAACCAGGGTGCACCCACCTGGTGCAGCACCAGGTGGATACAGGACCCCAAAGGCCTATTAGGCAGGCCCCTTATAGAGTGCCTGAGAGAGTAATGCTCTGAGGGAGGAGGTACAGGAGATGTTGGAACTAGGGGTGATTCAAGAGTCCAACAGTCTCTGGGCCTCCCCAGTGGTGCTGGTGCCAAAGAAGGATGGCAGCACCAGGTTCTATGTGGACTACAGGAAATTAAACAGTCACACAGAGTCAGATGCTTACCCAATGCCTAGGACAGATGAGGTCCTAGAGCAGCTGGGTGGGGCTAAGTATCTTACAAACACTGATCTTACCAAGGGTTACTGGCAGGTGCCCTTGACTCCCAGTGCTAGAGAGAAGTCATCCTTTGTGACTCCTTTTGGCTTGTATGAGTTCACAAAGATGCCCTTTGGGATGAAGAATGCCCCAGTGACTTTCCAGAGGCTAGTAGATAATATTCTAGCAGGAGCAGGAGGGTTTGCCTTGCTTACCTAGATGATACTGCCAGCTACAGCCATTCCTGGCCAGAGCACCTTCAGCATATCAGAGAGGTGCTGGGCAAACTAAAGAAGGCAGGGTTGACTATTAAGCCCAGCAAATGTCAGGTGGGTATGGCAGAGGTCTCCTACCTAGGATATAGAATGGGGAGTGGTAAGATATGGCCAGAACCTGCCAAAGTGGAAGCCATTCAGGCATGGCCTGCACCTGTTACTAAAAAGCAGGTGAGGGCATTTATAGGGACAGCAGGGTGCTACAGAATGTTTGTCCCCAGTTATAAAATCACAGCTGCTCCCTTCACAGATCTGACAAGGAAGAACAGGTCAGATAAGATACTGTGGACCCGAGCATGTGAGCAGGCATTCCAGGTGCTTAAAGGAGCTTTGGGAGGACCCCCTGTGTTAGCCATTCCAGATTACAGCAAATAATTTGTTGTGCAGGTGGATACTTCGAACCATGGGGTGGGGGCTGTACTTAGCCAGATTTCTTCAGAGGGGGAAGAGCACCCAGTGGTTTATCTCAGTCGTAGGCTCCAGCCCAGGGAGGAATGCTATGCAGCTGTAGAAAAGGAATGTCTAGCCATAGTGTGGGCATTGCAGAAATTCCAGCATTCTCCGGGGGGAGGGTGAAGACTGGTAGAGATGGGTGAAGGCTGCCAGCCTAGCCAGATAGAATTGTGCAGATAATTCTATCATTTGTAAATATGAATGTTGAACTGAAAACAATGTGACAACATTGTCATCTGCTGTAAAGAAAGCTAAGTCATGCATTTCTTCTTGGTCCTTTGAAATTAAAATTATTTCATCACTGCCTCTGATGTTTTACAAGTCGGCTCCAGTCCGGCTAGATGAAGGCTTCCTGCCTATTGTTTTAAGGCTAACGTTAATGACCAGAATTTACATGTGGAATGTCCTTTATTGCTCTAAGTGTAAAATAATGTAAATGCAGTTTCTGTCAGCCTTGGAACTCCAGGAAGTGCAAAATAATGTTGTAATGTTTTAGCAGAACTGCAGTTTCAATTTAAACAGTGAGAACCAGAGATTATTGTACATCCAACTCAGCACTGCCATATGCTCTCTTTATGTAAGTAGTATGTTAGAACTGTGTTTTCTCCTAGAAGTAGCTAGGAATTAGAAAATATTAGACTAAGTGTTTTTCTGTTAATGCAGAGCTGTACTACTGAATTATTTTAAGTATTTCTGTGTGATCTCTGAACTCTTGACTAGCACTGTGTTGTAGTAGTACTGTCTTGTGTTTTTTGTATTTATTATTAAATATTTTTAAACCCTTTCAACTGTGGTTGTTTTGTGTATAGATAATTTAAACTCTTTAGAGTGCTTGTATGCCTTTGGTAAAACTTTACATAGCCACTCTGATAAGCCTTGACTGTAGGCACACTTACCAATTGGATAATAATATTGCACAGTAATAATTGGACACCCTGTTAAGGGCCTTTGAGTAGCTGATAAATATTAGCTGGGTGGAGGCAGTAATTACTACCGTACAGTCTGGGTAAAAGGGGCACAGCTGGAGAACCTGTGCCAGCCTTCCCCAGATGTGTTTGTGTGGTTGCGTAAATTCTTATCTCAAAGTATGTGTGTTAGCTACTTGGCCAGGGACACAAAGCACTGGTTGGACAGAGAGGGTGCTGGAGATTTTAGCGTGCCCAGCTAGCCTGAGATCTAGACCCTATAGCTGTGCCAGTGGGGAGTCTTATTGGGGACCTGGGGAGGAAGGGAGTGACCAGCCCCTGACTGACTGTGATCTCTGTGTGCTCTTAAGGGAGATTGCACTTTACTGTGTGTATTTGTTATCCTTTCCTCATATATGAGATGCCCTCTTTGGTGTCAGTGATTAGGACTGAGGCTCCTTGATTGCTGGGCCAGGGCACAGGCACCTCAGTTGTAATCAGGAAAATGATTTAATTTAAGGTCCAAGTTCAGTTTTATTCCACATAACTATAGGGGAAGTTTTTGTAAAGTAATATTACTTCTTGAAGGCTTTTCTGGCCGAGGTGCTAAAGTGCAATAAAACTGAACCTGGAGCTGTATCCTGTTGTTTCTTCCTTTTTCGTGAGTGGTTTGGTGGTTTTGAAATGATTTACTTTAGCTGGATGACCTATTCATATGGATCAGGATTATTCCAATGTTACACCACAGCAATAAATTAAGTATGTTAAGGCAATCAGAAAATGTAAAAGCTGACGGTTATAACCTTTCCTGTTCTCATGAAAGTGGTTTTGGCAGATATAGTATTAGTGTTTACTAGTGGGAGGCAGGTGAAGGCTTAATTAAGAGAATTACTAATGCATTTACATAAAAGGGAGGATTAACTGGACTACATATGGTCTTGTAATCAAGAAGATTGTGTCAGATTAGTAGAAGTAGTATAAGTAGAGGACGACCAGGAAGAACAATCTTTCCAGAATAGAGAAAGAAGATTGTTTTTGTGGAACATGGTGGGACCATGAAAATTCAAGACGGTGAAAATTTCTACAATAATGTGATGAGATTACTTTGGTCATAGTTGATAAAAGACACTTAAGAATGTATATTACTGATTTTCACAGTAATTATGGATGCATGCATTTTTAGTATGTATGCTTATAATAAGGAAATCTGCTATATACCATTTTCAAATGGTATAAGCAGGATATGTGACTGATGAAATGAGGATATTTGAAGATATTTCCCTGGGTATAAAAAGAAATGATGGTAGGACTATACATCATTTTGGTCTCTTGCAATCAAGAAATTTGAAAGCACCATCAATGGGTCTACAAAGAAATTATATTGTTCCAAGTGTTTTCTTCATTAAGGATGTCTTTCCATAGGGTGAATAATTAGTTTACAATAGTTAAGGCATGCTTTTTCTTATATAAAAGACCAATCACAAGTCAGGCTGGATATAACGACTGATTAATGTCATTAGGATATTTGATATTGTTTCACTGGATGCAGAAGTAAATCACAGTGGTTTAACTGTGGTCTGACTGTGGCTACTAGTGATGAGACAGTTTGCAGTGAAAGATGTTGCAGTGAAATATGTGAATTTAAAGAAGAGTATTGTAGCACTGTAATTAATAGTAATATCTTTATGTTGAATTATGCAGGCTTCCAAACAGACTAACAGTGTTTGATAACTGGGACAGGGGTTTTCAACTTCAAGTGGTATGACTGTATCTTTATTATCAGTTATTCTTGATAGGAAGAAACTTTTATAAGTAGGTACAAATATTAACAGCCTAAGAATATTTTGACTGAATTGTTACGTGTGTGTGTGTGTGTGCGTGTGCGTGTGTGTGTGTGTGTGTGTGTGTATGTATATATATATATATATATATATATATATATATATATATATATATATATATATATATATATGGGTTTACTTTGCTTGGTCGAAAGCCCATATGCTTGAACGTTACTTTCATGAGACGAAAATAATGAAAACTGAAATCCCGAACCGCACAGTTTTTCCCAGGGCAAGTAAACATTTGACAAACATGGGGAAATATGCCCATTTTCTCCATTCTAGTACGACCCTGCAATTGGTATATATATATATATATATATATATATATATATATATATATATTTATATACATATATATATATATATATATATATATATATATATATAGTTGGGGGGTTGGGGCATGCCCCCCACCTAGGTGGGCTTCAGATACTACAGTGTGTTTTTGTTAAGTTTTGGGCAAGTGTATACTTGCCCTGGAAAAAATGCACAGTTTGGGATTTTAGTTTTCATTATTTTTGTCTTGCGAAAATAACATTTGAGTATATGGGATTTCGAGCATGCAAAGTAGATCCATATATCTATAGCTATATGTAGCTATATACCTATATATATATATATATATATATATATATATATATATATATACACACACATTAATAGTATTGGCATTATTCTATTTTACTTTACTTACAGTGATGATTTAATACTGATATACACCTAAGTTTTCACTGTGTTATAATACAGTCAAGCAGTTGTTGAAATTTTAAATGGCATTCATGAATACCTATTACTTCATATTTTATAACTGAAGATACCTTAGTACTAATAGGAGAATAACTGGAAGTCTGGATATGTAAAAGTTCTATGAAAATTATTATTATTACTGTTAGTACTATTTATTTGTTTATTTATTTGTTAAATAGGTAAGTCTACTGAACACAAGTGTCTCTTTTCAAGGGCAACGTATGAGCACTGTCTGGTTAAGTAACTTGCTCAGAGACACACAGTAAGTAAATAGAGGCTGAGGTAACTAAACCCTAGCTTATAGGAAACAGCTCATTAACAGCTCATTTCCTTAATCCTCCATGATAACTACCAGACCTGGGTTATTCAGAATATACTGTAAGCAGGGAATGTTAGCTAAGCTTAATATACAAAAGTTGGGATTTTCCATAAATCCTTTACAGAAATTCTGCAATACCAAGCTTAGTGATTATTTTTGCACTCAGAAACATACAATGTAAATTAATAATAATTTAACTATGCTAGGATTTTACTTAAATGTTACTACTGTCAAATAAAGCACAGAATAGTACACACAAGTAATACTCCTTTATGTTCTGTGGCTACATATAATACACAGGATAAAAAGTGGATGTATTTTAAGACAGATGGATATTATTTTAGGACAGACTAAGGGTGTTATAATAGTATAATAGGCTAACATTTACTTGTTTGCTTACTTAAAATAAAGCATCAGTAGAAGTGCATATTTTGGGTGTAAGATTATGTTTTAATGGGTTCATTGTTAAACATACAGAGGACTTGATCTTTCTTGATACAGGTGATTCAGTTTGGTAAATGATAATTCTCTCTCTCTCTCGCAGACTAAATGGCACAATAGAAGGTTTGGACTGCCCTGTCGTTAAGGCAGAGCTGGATTATGGGGAAATGGGGCCCTAGGCAGGGTAATAGATAAGGCCACCCCAGCTCCCTGCAGCCACTCCAGTTTTCCATTACTTTCATTGAAACAACATTGAAACCCACATTCAAAGAAAAGTACAGTTGTGTACACTTACCATAAATGTAGATGTTCGAGTGTATTCACTGTTGCAGTCATTACATTTGGGTAATCTGCTGGCAGCTTGCCCTCAGTCGACCTGAATAACAAAGTCTTGGGTCCTGCGTTGGTTGCTGTCTCCTCTTCCATGACGTCAGGTCGTCAGGGGTATAAAACATGCAGCCGACGCCATTTTAATCAATTTCTCTTGCCCCAGATGTCAGGTGCCCCCCCAAATGGGGAGCAGAAATATATATATATATATATATATATATATATATATATATATATATATATATAGCTATAAATATATAAATGCACTTTAGAATACATAAAATTTACCTTCAACTAAAAGCAAATACACCACAAAGGCTTTTGAGCATAGTGAAGGAAAGAAAAGGTATAGAAAGGGGGCTGGTGGTGGGTAACCCGGACTGCAACAGTGAATACAGTTGAACATCTACATTTATGGTAAGTGTACACAACTGTACTATGTTCTTCATGTTTCACTGTTGCAGTCATTACATTTTGGTAGAATCCCAAAGCTATGGATGGGAGGATGGAATTAAACAGCATTAGGAGCAGCTATAACGCCCTGCAGGACTGCAGTGGAAAAGCCTGCCCTGGATTTAATAAAGAGAGGTAAATGGTAATGCTTTGTGAACGTATGAACTGAGCTCCAAGTAGCAGCTTCTAGAATGTCTCTGGTAGGGACCCCTCTGAGAAAATCTGCTGAAGTAGAGGCAGCCCTGGTGGAATGGGATCTGATCCCCTGGGGCACAGGTTTACCACAGTGCAAGTAGCAGAAACAAATACAATGGCTTATCCATTTAGAAATAGTCTGCTTTGATATAGCCTTCCCCTCTGATCCTGCAGCAAAAGCCACCAGTAGTTGCTCAGACTTTCTTAGAGATTTTGTCCTGTTTAAGTAGAATCTTAGTTGTCTGTGTACATCCAATGAATGCAGAATCCGCTCCCCCTTGTTCTGCGGATTTGGGAAAAAAGTTGGCAGGTGAATGGTCTTGTTAAGAGCCACACTGGATGCCACCTTAGGCATAAAAGAAGGATTGGTCCTGAGGTCCACTCTGTCCAGATAAAATATAATGAAAGGCTCCACTGCCATGAGAGCCTGTAGTTCTGAAACCCTTCTAGCTGAAGTGACTGCCAAAAGAAAGGCTGTCTTCCAAGAAAGAAATTTTATATTCACAGTAGCTGCTGGTTCAAAAGGAGGTAGGATGAGTTTTTCCAGCACAAAATTGAGGTCCCATGCAGGAGTTGGAGCTCTCCTGGGAGGCCTTAAATTTTTGGCCCCTCTGAGGTACTGTTTTAGCAGGGGATGAGAAAAGAGGGGAGGCTCTGTGTTGTCATGAGCTGAGATGGCAGAGGCATGGATTTTTATTGAAGAAAAAGATAGGCCCTTGTGAAGCATCTGTTAAGTATTGCAAAATCTGAGGAATACTGGGCTTTGCTGTGTCTATTCCTTGTGCTTGGTTCCAAGCACAGAATCTCTTCCATTTATCAGCATAAGATTTTCTAGTACTAGGCCTTCTGGCCTCCAAAATGACATCCATCACAGGTTTACTGACAGATGTGGTTGGTGAAATTACTTGATTAGCCATGCTGCAAGATTCAGAGTTTGCAGCTTAGTGTGCAGAATTTGATAGTTTTGCTGAGACAATAGGTGAGGTGTTTGAGGCAAGTACCACGGAAGAAGGTGTGACATATTCTTTAGAAGCGGGTACCAGTGTTGGCGAGGCCAGACCGGAGCAATTAGAATCCTTTTTGTTTTTTCCTGTCTGACTTTTAGTAAGATCTTGGAGAGAAGAGGCAGAGGA
Organism: Protopterus annectens; assembly: GCF_019279795.1. NCBI lineage: Eukaryota > Metazoa > Chordata > Ceratodontiformes > Protopteridae > Protopterus > Protopterus annectens. Next base: position 1,156,670,873 of record NC_056735.1, on the reverse strand, counting down.
GGAAAGGCATAGACTGGTAGGTTTTTCCAGCTGAAGGATACAGCATCCACTTGCCATGCTTTTTGTGATGAGTTCTTGAGCAGAATTTGTCCAGTTGATGGTTTTGGGGAGAGGCAAATAGATCTATGTCTGGGCTCCCCCATTTTCGTGTTAACATGCTGAAGATTTGTGGATCCAGTTTCCATTCATGCGGGTCCATTAGATTTCTGCTTAGGTCGTCTGCCAGAGTATTTTGCTTTCCTGGCAGGAATTGAGCTTGAAGATGTATTTGGTAAGTCACCGCTGTGTTCCACAAGGCCATGGCTAGTCTGCAAAGGGGGTAAGAGTGGGTACCCCCCTGCTTGTTTATGTAACACATAACTGTGGTGTTGTCCGTCTTTATCAGTAGATGTCCTGGATGAAGGTAGTCCTTGAAGGCTGTCAGAGCATTCTGTACAGCTAGCATTTCTTCCTGGTTGATATGTAGATGCATTTGGTTTGGGCTCCATTTGCCCTGAATACATCTCCCTCCCAGATGGGCCCACCAAGCATAGTCTGATGCGTCTGTAGTTAGGGTTTGGGTGGCAGGGGGTAGAATGAATGACAGTCCCTTGTTTTGGTGACATACCTCTGCCCACCAAAGAAACTCCTGTTGCAGGCAGGGAATGAGAGGAATCATTGTTTCCAGGCTGTGACAATGTTGACTCCATAAGCTTTTTAGGTACCATTGAAGTTTCCTCATATGCAGTCTTGCATATGGAATTAGTAGAATGCAGGAAGCCATGAACCCCAAAGCCTGCAGAATTTGTCTTGCAGACAGCTGAGTTTTTGTTGCCACTTGTTTGAAGTATGTTGTCAATTGAATTTGTTTGTCTGGCGTGAGGTAAGCCATCTGGGCAGTTGTATTCAAGCTTGCACCCAGGAATGTAATTATTTGAGAGGGTACCAGTTGTGATTTCTTTTCGTTTATGGTGTACCCTAGGCATGCTAGAAGCCTTTTTACAAATGCCAGATGTTGAAGAAGAGTGTCCTTGTCCTCTGCCTGAATGAGACAATCGTCCAGATATGGATAAATTTGAATGTTTCTTTGTCTGCAAAATGCAATTACTGGTGCCAGGCACTTTTTAAAGACCCTGGGCACAGTAGATAAGCCAAAGGGCAGTGCAAAGAATTGGTAATGCAAAAAGCCTACTTTGAAGCTGAGGTATCTTCTGCAAGATTCCCTTATTGGGATATGCAGGTATGCCTCTTTTAAGTCTAGAGTTACCAACCAGGCATTATTGCCCAGCATAGGCAGTAGTTGTAAAGTCAGCATTTTGAATTCTGGAATGTCCAGGAACGTATTTAGAATGGATAAGTCCAGAATTGGACACCATGTTTTGTCTTTTCTGGGTACCAGAAAATGTCTTGAATAAAATCCTTGTCCTTTTTCCTTTTCTGGTACTGGTTGAATAGCCCCCATATCCATGAGGGACATGACTTGTTTCTGGGCCTCTGCCCACTGATTTGGTGGCAGATCTGGCCATTCGTTTGGAATTGGCAATGTGTGGAAATGAAATCTGTACCCCTGGGATACTATGTTTAATACCCACTTGTCCTGGGTAATTAAATGCCAATTTTGAGCATGAAGTGCTAGTTTTCCCCCTAAGGGGGCTGCCAAAAGATAAGTGCTTGAAGAGGAAAGTCATTGAGACTGTTTACTGTAGGGTTGTGCTTTGTTACCTCCTGATTTGGAGGTGGAGGCACCCCATTGCTTTGACATGTAAGATCCTTGTGATTAAAATCTGGAGCCTTTGGAGTGTCTGGGTTTGTCCTGAGCGGCTCTCTTGGACACAGGAAAGGATCAATTCTTTGTAGGCCGGTGTCTACTGAACCTGGGTGGCTGCACTTGCAAGAAATGTTTTACAGTTTGCATAGATTTAGCTTTGTCTTCCATTTTTTTTAAAACCTCTTCTGCCTTATTACCAAACAGATTGTCCTGCTGTAAAGGGGCATCCAACAATTTAGCTTTAACATGATCAGGCAGATTTTGCTCCTTGAGCCAGGCATGCCTTCTTATCACAGATCCAATTACGGCAGCCCTGCAAGAGGCCTCCAAGGAATCAAAACCACATTGCAAAGTATGCTTTCCAACCTGTTCTGCTGAATGCAATAAATCCTGTAATTCTATTTTCCACACAATCAGAAATCAACATAATTTTCTGTTTCAGTAAACCCATAACACGCTGTTGATATTTAAGCATATGAAACTGGCAGTTTAAAGCCCTGACTGCCAAGGTTGCAGACGTATAAACCCTCTTTCCCAATCTATCCAGCGCCCTGGAGTCTCTATCAGAAGGGGTAGGATTTTTGGCTGTAGAAGCCTTAATACCCTTGGGACCCTGAGAAATAGTTTCAGGGTCAGCAGCAGGACTTTTGAAAATAAATTTGTGGGAGTCATTAACCCTATAATATCTGTCTGGCTTACTAGGAGCCGGAGGCAGGGAATCAGGAGCCATGCTTGATTCCGAGAACACATCATCAACAATGTCTAATACAGAAGGTATTGCCAAAGGCCTATGCTGAGGAAGAAGAAGAAGAAAATCCCTAAGCCTCTTTTTGGATTCAGAGAAGTCCTGACTCTCCCAGTGAAAATGTTCCCTTAAAGTATGCAAAGTCTCTCCGAAAGAGTAATCCTCAGGAGGAGAAGCAGAAGGGATGGATTCCTCTGCATCAGAGTCCTCATAAGGTGGAATAGAAAATTCCTGATCAGAAGAGGAATCAGAAGAAATGGAAACGTGATCTGAAGATTCATAATCAGTGCCTTGCCTAGGCCTCTTAGCAGGGGGGGGGGGGGGGGGTTGGGAATCCCTGATCAAGGTAATTAAATCCTCAGCCATTTTGATCATTTGTTTTTTAGGCATAGGGGCCTGAGCACGTGGCTCATGCGTCAGTTTTTTAGACCTAGAAGTAGATTTTGGCCTTGTTTTTGATGATGGCGTCAGTTTAATATACAAATGTTGAAGCCTGAAAACACCCTCAGAAGTCGTTGCCTGCTCAGCGGCTCCGGACCCATCCAAGGGAGAGACATCCGCAGGTTCAATACTTGCAGAATCTCGTGGCATACCGCACTCCAAATGGGTCTTGGTAGCTGCCTGCGACTCAAAAGTAGCGGGTGTCAGGGGCTGCGCAAGCTCCTCACTGAGTACCGGCGAACCGGTGACTGACTTAGGAGAAGCTTCGTTGTCGGTTTTGGACCTCGACGGTCTGTCTCTGTCTTTGTCCTTGTTTTTTGTGAATTCTGGTAGTCGGATTGCTAACCGACGACATTTCAGGATAGTTAAATCTTGAACCAAAATATTTAGAAGCAAAAATATACCGACGCTTAATAGTGCATTGGTTAATTTTAGTACAAAACCAACAGCAAGGCACGTTGTGATCAGGGCCCAGGCAAGGAATACAGTACAAGTGAAAATCCTTATGAGGTATTTGCTTACCACAAGTAATGCAATTATTAACTTTTAGTGACATCGGTAAGGAGCAAGAAAAAGTTTCCCCAACGGGGTACTTAGCTTTAGTTTGAAGACTTCAGTTCTGAAACTCGAAAACGAAAATTTCAGGAGTCGGCCGACTGGCACTTGCTAACTGCTTCTGCTTCAGGCACCGCACGGCAAGAAAGACAGATTAAAATGGCATCAGCTGCATGTTTTATACCCCTGATGACCTGACCTCATGGAAGAGGAGACAGCAACCGATGCAAGACCCAAGACTTTGTTATTCAGGCCGACTGAGGGCAACCTGCCAACAGATTACCCCAATGTAAAGACTGCAACAGTGAAACAAAAAGAACATATGCATCTGGCCAGTGGTGGATTAAGTTTGCCTTTGAGCTGTTTACAAATCATAGGCCCCTTGCACACATTTTAGAACCATGTACATACACATCCATGTTTTCTTTGATTTACCTTCCTGAGTTTATTAAATTACATTCCTTGCATAATCCAGCGCCACTTGTCAGAGTGTGTTTTAAATTTGTAATTTTGAACATTTTTCCAGTAAGCAATAAACAAAACATATGAACCAATAATGACAAAATTACCCTTTTCAGAACATTTCAACCATAAAAGGCCACTCAAATTTATATCATTATAGTCCACCATTATCAGTCAATATGCACAATCTCTGCAGAAGTAAAAGTCATCTCCATAATTCCACATTAAAAAGATCTGTAACTAATGAAGATGTTTCTACTGACAAAACACTTATACATTTCAGTGTTTCATGTACAAATTCAGTGCCTGCTAATAAAGCTTCCTATTTTATATTAAAAAATGGCACATTAGTAACACTGCACTAAGGAAAGGATGGCAAGCCAACAACAGATTCATTGCTACTTGGCATCTCATCCAAAAGAGGACAAACTCAGGAGTGCAGTACCTCCATCTCTGTTAAATAACACCACAGTGTCAGCAATCCATCTATATGGTGTGGGAGGAGAACCCACAGCCTTCTGCATCCAAGTAAAGTATGCTACCTGTTGTGCTACTAACACTGCCTTCAAATTCTCTTGCACAAACACTGATGGCTATTTGCTAAACAAAACACGTACACTGAAAACGGACTTAGCATGAGCAACAGTAAACTTCTCTTCCCTTAAACTCACAATTCCTTGAAAATGCACTGAAAGTCAAAATTCCTTGAAAATGCACTGAAACTGAGCAAGTTAATGAACTAACCTACCACCACTAACTAGTGCATTTCACACACACACACACACACACACACACACACACACACACACACACACACACACGTCTCAAAGCAGCACCAGGAATGTACAATAAATATAAATAAATAAATACAGCCACATGATCTGAAAATCCCACATACTTAATTCCTTTTTCTTTAACTTTTAAAATATCAGATATGCAATAAACAAGTGTAGTATCAAAACGCGTAGGAACATCCGAAATTCTGCAGTAAAAGATGAATACCATGCGAAACACACTGACAGCACTTGTAGAGGACAAACCTTTTATTTGGAGACAAAAATGAACGCTTTCGCGTGGACATCCACGCTTCATCAGATGTAAAAGAACAATCAATTTCTCTCCTAATTTCATTCCTTTTGTAGGTCCAGTGGTTATTCTCCCATACACTTAACCTTCCACTTCTCATAACTTCTTTAACCATTTTAACATCACAATTGCTCTTATTTTTTCTTAAATTTCAATTAAAATCACCCACCACTATAATGTCCATATTTACACAAACCTATTCAAGAATATTTTTAAATATAATTTCTCTCTTTTTTGTTAGATATACATATAAGGCTATAATTCTATATACATATTTTTTCCATCTCAAGTCTATTACTGTAATTCATCTTAGTTCCACTATGGTTACATCTAATATTTTAATGCTTCCTTGACATAATATACATATGCCTGAGCATGTTTCTTTCTCCATGTTCCAAACTACCATATCATTCCAAAGTTTTTCAATTTGTGTTCTTTAATCCTCTGTTGCTAATCTGATATCTTCCAAAACAATAATATGTGCATCTACTGCAGCACACCATTGTACTATACCTACTCTCCTCTTAAGATTTTTCATACTGTTCACATTTAAAGCTCCATTGGAGGCCCGGGGAAAAAAGCTCCACAGGATATAGACAGTTTTACAATAGTTATACAAAAGTAAATAAAGTAGTAGAACAGTGAACAATACAGAGATAATATACAGGGGTGGGAGATTGGCATAATGGTTAAAGTGTTTACCTTACAAACACAAGGTGCAGGGTTTGATTCTCACATGGGGTAATTGGCTAGGCTTAAAATAACCCACAAAAGCAGTTAGCCTAGTACTAATCTATGAACCTATATTGTCAGCATTTAAGAACAGTTAATATAATAAAATTGTTATCCCTTTCCTTTCTTATTTTCTCTAAGCATTATATTTTTGAATTTTCTTTTCCTTTCTTTAACTCTTTTCCCTATCAAATTCTTTTTATTTCTTATTGTACACCAGTCAGCTTCTTCCTCACTTGTCTCCTCTGTTTCTTTTTCATTGCTACTTTCTTCATCTTCATGTACAACCTCTTTATCAGACACATCTTTTTATACTTTTTCTTGTATAACACATTATTCTCTTTCTCCTGTATAACTTCTTTTTTATTTTTTGCACATTCATTTCACATTCTAGCCATGAATGACCAGTACTGCCACATATTTTACTTAAATCGCAGTTTTTGCATTATGCCCTGCTTTACCACATAAATAACATCTTTTTGTCACATTCATTGATTAAATGATCATTTTTATCACAAAAATAAGTCTTTGGTTGACCCCTGTATTTCACAAAACCCCTAGTACCATGAACATTAATAATACTAGGTACATACATAATATTATCATTTTTCATTTTTAGTATTACTCCACGTTCCCATCCCCAAGTCCACAGTCCTCTTTCATCATATATTTTCATAGTGTCCATTGCTTCTTTACATATAGTTAATTTTTCTTTCAGTTCTTTTGAGTTCAAATTTGATCGGTATTCTTTTTTTTGTCTATCTGTAAAAGGCTTGTATCACATATTCTGACCATGGATAAATATTTTTCTTTTGTTCATATGCACCCAAAAAATTTTCCATGGCCTGCCCAGTCTCAAATATCAAGTCACAAGAAGTCTCTTATTAATTAAAATAAATGTTCTTACCTCTTTTTTTTTGACACCCAGACATGCTATGACAGTGTCCCAAACCTCATACCTGTCTAAACATTCTTCTTTTTTACTGCACACAAGAAGTATATACTTTTTTGTTTCTTGTATTTCTTCTTTCTGCTTTGTTACTTCTCCAACAGTTTGTGCATAAGTTTTTCTCTCTGTAACTTTTTCTGGCAGTCTCTTCTTTTTCTTCTTCTATTTTTTCCATAATGCCATGCCATGAAATAGCTGCTCCATTTTCTGGCTCACTTTGGTTTACCATTTCTTCCTAATAATCATCCCACAACCCCCCCCCCCCAATGGGAGGGTTATAATTATACATTTCTCAGAGGTAACTGTCTCTCCTTCAAACAATCTCCTCTGAAAGTTTTCCTTTGAATCCATTTCTGTTTCAGCTACAATCTCATTTTCCTCCAATGGCACTGTTTTTTTCTGCACCCACATCATCAGAAAAAACTCCTGGCAGCGATTCTACAATTTCAACTACATTTTCAGCAACTTTCACTCCAGTTTCAGCAAAAGCTGAATCAGCTATGTTTTCTCCCTGTTCCTCCTGGCTGCCGCCATGCCTGAATAGGAAACAGGAAGTCAGGATGTGTAACACATACACTCTTCCCCGACTACCAAGAGTAGGGGAAGTTCCATGATGCCCTGACCAAATTTCTCCTTGAAGTATAAACACCATCTTGGGTCTCCCCTGAAAATAGGACACTGGCCTAGTAAGAACTAATTTGGTCAACAAAAAATAAATAAAATTAATTTGAATCATGTTTTAGTAAAAGCGAGAGCTACACTGTATCAGAAAAATGAAAAAACACTGTATAAATCAGACATTAATCCCAGATTACCATCTTCCATGTGTTGGACTAATGCACCTTTAGAGGAATTCTTACCTGGGGTGTTTCACTCCGTTGTAATACATGAGCTCTCTGTCTTGCCAGTTGTCTTGATGTCCTTTCAAATCATTTATCAATCACACAGAACAATGCTGCTACACATATTTGGAAGTCCCACTGCAGAGCTGAAAATTATGCCTTATGAAACGTGAACACCAAGATATGCTAATCTGTCATGGCCTGTGTGAGATGTCCGTGTGGATATGTTAAACAAGAAAACTTTAACTGAAGGTTGTTTTAAAAACTAAACATACACTTTTTTGTGCCCACCCCTCCCCCTTTTTTACTTTCTTATTTATATCAAAAGATTAAAATGGGCCCTCAAAACTAACAACATTAATTTCTGGTATACAAAGAGTCTACAGACTACTACTATATTGTCTAAGGAATGATTGCTCTGGCTTTGGGAAAATTCCCCATAAATCTGAGAGTTGAGTTTGATACTGGCAGGAGAACAACTTTTTGCTTAAAATCATATCATATTTCATCAGACTGTTGGTTTCTCTCTATGACAAAATATATGAGACAGAGTGACGGAAGTGGTTCTGTGATATGGCTTAATGGAATGTGTCATGTGCAAGTCACATTTAGTCTGTACATCAGGAAAAAAGTTCATTTTCAGCTCACAGCAATGTGCTGAGATGAGTGTTATTATTAAATGACAGGTCTAGTTAACTTGTCAGTTGTGAAAACACTGTCTGATTAAGCATTTTTTTCTACAGATTACCCAAAGAAAACCCTTATTTAACAGTCTGTGTTTACTTTTGGTTGGAAGAAGTGTGGTTTTCTGGACTATGACATTTGACTTTAACACACACTGCACAGATATCTAGCTGTTTAAATCATTTACAATAACAGTCAGTATCTTGTAGGGTGAACCTGGCATTTATAACAGAAGACTGGCTTTGATGGAAGGGCAAAGTAATTTTGTACAAAGGAAATGATACCGCAGGCCATGATTTGTTGAAACAGTACTTTGTAATACAAAATGACAGACCACACAGCCTGTGTTTCATGCTCTCTGTCTTTCTGCATTGTGGCATTCTGTGAGAATAAGGTGGGCTCACTACCCCCCAACAGATACACCACTTAAGTGATACTTTAACTGTGTAATCAGTGGGGTGAAGCTTGTGTGTTTGTTCATTACCAGGCAAAATTAGGAATTTATATTGTCAGAATTTAGTGTCTAATGTGAGAAAGGGATCACCTCATGTAACGGTCAGTTCTCTGAAGTCATGACATAAATGTACTGACTTAAGACAACGGTTATGATGTGTACATCAAAATAATACCGACAGCCTATTTGTGGTGCTTAACAAAATTGTACTTTGGGAAAGGCAAGTTCACAAACAGCGCCAAACTGTTTAGTAGGTAACTGTAATACAGTAATATAGTAATATAACATCAAACTTCATCCTTTGGTGTAGTTATTGTTTCTTTATTATGCATTTTTCTAACTTTTACATCTCAACAAACGGCATAATACAAGTAAAAACATTTTTACTCATGCATTCAATGCAAATGCAGATCAAATGTCACTGCACTCCAGATCTTAAAACATTTCAATGAAATGTAACAAATTCCATTAAACTGCAAGCTTTCTGAAAAAGAAAATGTGTGCGAACTACTTTCTGGTCCAACAGAATTCACTGGCAGAATATCTGCTATTCATCTTGATAAAAAATTCTGTAGAGATAGAGCAGCAAAAATAACAACCTCCATGACAGTCAACTTCAACTTAAATCGAGGAGTCTGTTGTAATGTATCTCATCTATAATGCAAAAGGAAAGAGAAGGGTAACAGAGAGAAATCATCTCTTCAGGGTTGCTGGCTGCATTTCAGCCTACAGCATAAATCGCTAAAGTTTGATGATAATCCTGCAGCACAGTAAAAGTTTAGCTCCATCTGCAGAGGTGTGCTATGTGATTGTTTACATAACTGCACCCATCAATAATTATGCTGCAGAGTTCTGCACTATATGCAGACACAAAAATGTGCAGATCATGGCAGCCTAGTTTATGCAATTTAGTTAAAATGTATAAATTAATTCTTGACATCTGGTCGGTTATCTAGGGGGAACCAGAGTTTTCATCCTTGGAATGCTGCTTAGATACAGAATATATACCTGACTGCACAAGTTCCCCCATTACCTTCTTTATCCGTACCTCATGAATATATATATACATATTTCAGTGCAGTTCAATCCAATCCAGTCACTTCCCTGACTTTTTTATCTCTATCTGTTTCTACTCAGAGACACTTTTTATTGAAACAGATGGTAAGAGTTGTACAGAACTGCCATTTGGCACCTATAATTTAGTGCATCATTTGAGTTTTGCCTGCAAGTCTGTCTGCCACTCACAGATGCACTGCTTGATGGTGCATATTATATTCGCAATGATTTCTATACCCTGTCCCTCATACATTTTTTATTTTTTCTGGTAAGCCATTGAGGATTACAGTCAATCAATAATAGTTTCATAGTTTCATAGTTTAGTAGTAGGCTATCTGCCATGGGGCATTTGTAAGCCTAGCCATAGTGATGTGGCTTTCGCCACCCCATGAAATGCACAGTATAGATTTAGAATACTGTGCCTCTGTCTAGTAGTGACACAGTGAAGGTCCCCTTATATAACAGAATTAGTTTACTGTGCCCCTGTCTAGTAGTGACACAGATGTGACCCCTGGGGTAAACTTACGATCTCCCATCCACTCATCAAGATTTCTCTTGAAGAGAGTCAGTGAGGGGCTCTGCCTAACATGAACTGGGATCTTGTTCCAGAGCATGGGAAGCCTCTGGGTTATGAATCTATCCCTCCAGCATGCCCTATTCATACTTGTGCCGAGGTTTAATAATGCTAGACATTAGAGTTTCATACCTCTTATTGTTCAGAAATTTCATGTTGATTGATGTTCTGGTAACCTTTTAAGTGAATGGCAGTAATATTTAAAAATTGTCCCTATTTTTGGCCCTTTGCCACCATTACTTTTGGTCTTGTTCCTGATTATTGAGCAAAGAAGCTGAGAGTTATGGATAGATGGTTACATGTATATAACTCTTCACAGTTTTGTGAAGAGAGGAAGCCTGATGGAGGTTGTGCATAAATGGTCACAGACACTTGAAATGAACATGACAAAAGGCATGGTGGTGATCTGATGACACAGCAACCTCAAATAATAGTGTAATTTACAACCAGCATTGTGCTTAAAAATATACAGGCAAGTACTCATTAGAAGCCAGTACCACTAACAGCAGATTGCTGCCCCTTGGTTTTGCATCACATTTTTGACACAATTCCTACTTCTGCAAATATCTGATACAAAATATCAAGAAGGCTCACAAACTCTGTAATTATTATTATTTTTTTTTTATTTATGTATCCTTTGTTGACCAGGTTAGTCCCATTATGCTAGTAGCCTCTTTTCAGGGGAGACCAGAGTTGGTATTTATACAGACCAGAGTTGGTATTTATACAGATAGAGGAAATTTGGCCAGGGCGTCAGGGAATTTTTCCTACTCTTTTCAATAGGTGCCATGGGATCTTTTACATCAACCTGAGCTACCACCATATGTCTCCCAGAGACTGCTGCTTCTCTGGAACAAACTTCCTATTCACGTAAAACAGAGCTCCTCATTGACCCTATTCAAATGCAACCTAAATAACTGGGTGGGAGACCACAGATTCGCTCCTGGGGTGGCACCCATGTCCCTCAGACATGGTTAGCCGGTGCTGATCACAGATGTGCTCTGTTCATAAATTCATTCTACAAACTACCCAAAGAGAACAAATGGAGATACTTGTAATTAACATGGCTAGGTTTTTAAAGGCTCTATGGCCGCTAGCCTAGTAACCTCCTATGAATCTATGAACCTATTAATGACTGCAAAAAATGTAACTACAGTAAAATATAAGTTGTTGCCAGGACATATGCACTTATTACTATATCACATTCCTGGGGTCTGGCATTGACTGAACTATCTGTACTTTCTGAATGCATGTCAATCCATTATATCTACTTCCTTGTGGTCCAAAAGCTTACATTTAGTTCTCTTTAAGTGCAAGACTGCAGTTTCTAACCCAATGTTCAAAGTACACAGCTATAACATCATTACTATATGATGATGGAGAAGGAAGACTTGTTATGAAATTGTACTCCACAATATGTTTTGCATAAGTAAGGAAAACATCAATAGTCCATCAGAATGCTTTTCAGGAAACTTCTACAAAAAGATAAATATATATTTTACTACTATTGATAACTGAACAACAAAAAAACATATGCCATTTATTTAATCCAAGGAACTCCAAAGAGGGAGAGGTTAGCCAGTCGTCTCCTGTCAATTCATAACAACAGAACAGAATGCTTATTCACTAACTGTGCAATGATTCACCAGATAGATTTAACAAGACTACAGTCCCACAATTCTGACTAAGATCAAGTTCTGACCTCCACAACCCATACACAGCACAGTTGTCTCCAGTTGTTAATGGTGTCCAATACTCATCTTGAAAAAAAAAAATTCAATGGTGCTCAAAACACAATGGCCAATGAAGAAGCAACTTTAGAACTTGTACCTGGGAAGGCAGGTTATACTCTCATCTTTCTTCAAAAACAATTAGAGTCCTCACTGAGCTTTCTCTTTTTGGTGCGGCTATGTTAGATTGTAATAACTGGCTATACAATTGAGGCATTTTTTATTTGCTTTGACCAGAAAGTCATCCTCCGTTGTCCCAACAGCACCTCATCCACACAGACATAGTCCCTCAGCTATCTGCACTAAGTAATTATCCTTGCCTGGATCTACAGATGCTGTGAGCCAACAATTGTTTAAAAAAGCTTACACTTAATGATTTGATTCTTAGTAAATGATTTCCATCCAATAGCCCTTTTCATACATTGTGTATCATCATCTTGCACAAGTGTGATAACTGGTTATTTGCACACAGCAAACAGGTGGGTCCACTTTGCTCTCCTCCAATCCTCATCTAAAGCCAGTCTACCCATGCCTTCATTGAGAGAAACTAAAACTCTACATCTTACTCATCAATAAAAGCCTCTCTACCATACAAGTAAAATACTTCCAAAGTATATGTATACTAACCAACCCACCCTTCAACCACAAACCATCCTGTCACATGATAATACTACAAGGTTCAAACCTTAAGAAAAAGACACTAATAGCTCACAAAAACAATCAAGGGCATTAAAAAATGAATTAAATAAATTATTCTTCTACTACAGTAGAACCTGTCAACTTTTCAGCAACTAGAACAAATCTGAAATATATATGCTCTTACAAATAAAATTATAAACAGCAGTTTAAACGAAATAGCTAAATCCAAAGTTAAGTATCAGCTATACAGAAAGCTTCATTAGTACAACAATATTAGTTAAATCAGTTAGCAACTCTACAGTTAACCTTTGTTAGGATATACTATCAAAAATCAACTATAACACTAATACGATTCAGTAGATTCCTTACACTCTTCCTACACAGTGCCCAGCAAACCATCACACAAGTAATGTAATTTATACCATCTAACTGTACTATTATTCCATTTACTTATATTTTACTGTTGTCTCACACCAAAAGCTTAATTCTCTATTACCATTCCCAGTCCCACCAAAATACAATCCCAACCAAGACCCCGAAACTCAGAAAAGAACTCTAGAACAGTTCAGTCATTATTAACCATTTTTTGCAGTGTCAGACTATACCCTCAAACTTTAAAATATTGCCTACACACGTGAAAGATATGTATTCTCTTACCACAAAACAAGGTGCATGGGTGACAGCCATACAACCTCCCTATACACCATACCACAGTACCTGAGAGTTAGACACATAGCTTATAACTTATACTATTAATGAATCAATAATGTTCAAACCAGTTAAAGTCACTTGAATTCAAACTTAAATACTAATAAGAACAGAACCAATAGCTACTGCCATCTCCCAACATTAGCACACTTCTTTCTGCTTTCCAGCATTTGGTTCCCTCAACCTCCATTTATTTACTATGCTCCTGGGATGAGTGTGAAAATCATCCATACGGATTGCTACTCTACCCCGGAAAACACATACAAATAAATAATTCTACCAACACTCTTCAGATACTTAACCAACTTATAAACCTCATAAGTGGCACCCTTTCACCTGTACCTGCTAAATAAATCTGGTATAAATGCTGCCCTTGGATAAGCTCAGACCTTAACAAATTTAGATCCAATGCTTTGTCCCACTGTAAACTACAAATAACCCAGGAGGCAAAAAGGAGTGGTAGAGTGATGCAGTGGTACAGTGGGTACCACTGTCACCTCACAGCAAAATGTTCTCTGGTTCGGAATCTGCATCTCCTCCCTGTGTTCATGTGGGTTTTGCCTGGGTGCTCTGGTTTCGCCCCACATTAAAAAAACATGCAGTAGGTGGACTGTTCACTCTAAGTAAGCTGTAGGTATGAGTGTGTGTGCATGTGTCTTGTACAGATGAACAACAGTGGAGGGCTAGCCATGTGAACATTGGCTCTAGATGATGGTTACTGTGAACATGACACCCTGATCCCATGTGTAAAACATGGGAAAAAGGGGTTATGGATTGATGGATGGCCTACAATACTTTCCAATCACTATGCCATCAATGTAAAACACAAACTAAGGAATCAAAAAATAAATATATTTACATTAAACAAACAAAACACACAGAAGTTGTAATGCCCCAAACACAGGCTATAATGAAAGAAGAAGAAGAGGAAGAAAAATCAGCACTACGGATACTAAAGTCAGAGAAATCAGCAAGCTCAGATGAGCTCATGGCAGATATGATCATGATGTGGGATGACTTGGGGGAGAAATGGTTCCAGAGGGTGCTTATAGTAATATGGAAAGAAATGCATGACAGGAGAATGAACATTCATAATGACAATGTACAAGAACAAAGGGAACATTCACAACTGTGGGCAGTACAGAGGCATCAAACTCCCATTACACTGTATAAAGAATATGCAGAGTTCTAGAAAGTGAAATGGGCGATGAGCTGTTCAGATTCAGAACAGGATACAGCAGTGAGTCTGATAAAGGAGAAGAAGCTAGAGATAAGTAAGGAGTTAAAATGGGCATTCCCAAACTTGGAGAAAGCATATGACAAGGTACCAAGAAAGCTGATTTCTACAGCTTTGTAATGGTTCAAAATTGGTAAAATAACTGCAGGCTGTGTACAAGGACCCAATGAACAATTACGAACAGTGTTGAGACATACAGCAGGAACCCCAATGGGAACAGGGGGCATCAGGGTTCAGCTCAAACCCACTTCAGTTTAAACTGGTGATGGACTACATTAGGACAAAGGGTGGCGGGGACAGATCAACAAAGCTGCTATATACAGATAATGCTGCATTACAAGCAGACTCTGAACAAGAACTTCAGCAAATGATAGGGGAATGGAATCCAAAACTGAATTCACAGTGGATACAACTGAGAAGAGACAAGTTAGGATTATAGTCAAATGGGGGAAATCAGAAGTTAAAAACTGACATAGAAGAGAAAATAGTGGAACAGGTTTACTTCAAATATCTTAGAAGGGTGGTTTAGGAGAAGCAAAGTCTGAACTGAAGAGGTAAAAGCTATGATCAGAAAGACTGCAGCCAACTGGCACAGACTGTCCAGGGCTGTGTGCGACAGGAGAATGCCAAAGAAGCTGAAAAACAAAGTGTACAAAACAGTGGTGCAATTGATACTTCCATATTGTGCAAAAACCTGAGAAGTCAAGGCACAGTAACCGATGAAGCCAGAAGTGATGAAGATGAAGTGCTTGAGATGGGTAGTAGAATGCACACTTTGGAACAGATGAACAAATGATGACATCTGAGTGGAAGCAAACATATCTCTAATTGCAAAAAAAGGTAAAAGAGAACAGATTATGATGGTTCATGCACATGTGCAAGAAAAGTGAAGATGATCTGGTGAAGAAGATTTGGGAGAGACAGAAAAAAAGCAGGATGAAACAAGGATACCCAGCAAAGAGATTGTGTGGCAGAAGACTTGCAACAGTCAGGAATGATTGATGAAGAATGTGGGATTGTGGGATTGAAGTGGGAGAAGTGGCAACAGTTGATATAACACTCCAACACCATGAAAAAATGGGAAAAAGGGGGGTGATGATGGTGGTGATGATAATGATGATGATTAAGCAAACAGTAATGACCAGCCAAACTAATCTTTTCTGAAAAAAGCAAAGGAAGTTGCATAGCTTAACACCAAACAAAAAACTAATACATAGTAAATGATAATCCCACCTTTCCACACTAGTTCAGGGACTTTAACTCCCTTAACAACAAAAATCAAACTAGCCATAGCTAATCAGTTACTTACACCCACTAACTCCCTACTTTAACTTCCAGTCTATTTCATCTAAAACAGTCTTCAAACATCTAGACAAGGTCCAAAACAAATCAAACCCACATCAGTATGTTCTACATGATCATCAAAGCTACCATCACATGGCTGCACCATTCACTACAAAAGCACCTTATAGCATATGAAAACATTCTTTAATACATGCATTATTTTCAGATAATTCAAGCACTCTGTCAACATCCAGATATTCAGTTAACTCCTTAACCTCCCATAGCACTGCAAATTTACATCCACCCTACACCCAATAATTGGGACATACTTATCTCACAACTTCAACTTCACCCTAAAAAGGTCATCACCACAATTGTAAACTATATTCCACCTGGTAATACACCTGCTAGCCTTAAAGACTTCTTATCCTGGTGTTCTTCCACATACTCACAATAAACCCTTATTCTGGGGGATTTCAACCTAGATTGGTTCACCTGTATATCAAAACCACCAAGTAATCTAATAAATCTCCATGGCTACCAGCAGCTAGTCCAAATTCCAACTAGATGTGATAAAAAATCTAAAAGGGAATCCATCCTTGATTGGGTCCTAACTAACAATCCCACATTGTAACCCCACACAGGCAATCTCCCAGACATCTTAAGTGACCACAACATAATATACCTTATACATAGTAGAACAAGCATATGCAAAACCACTAACCATAAATCCACTAGAAACACAAAATATTTTTCTCCTAAGGTCCTCAATACTTTACTCTGTAACTGTGACTGGACCCTCCTAAAAACCCTCCCACTTGACCAGTCTGTAGCATATTTCAACAAAACATTTTTATAACACCTAGACACTGTTGTTCCATTGCGCAAAATCAGGATTAGAACCTCTACAAAACCCTGGTTCAGTAAAGAAACCAAACAAATCCTCAAGTCCAGAGAAACTGCTTGGCTTTACTATCAAAAAACCAAAGAAACACAGAGCCTAACTAAGTATCAAGAACTGCACAACCGTGCAAAAAAATGCATTAGGCTGTTGAAAAAAATCCTGCTACACCACATTACAAACTAAATACCAACATAACCCCCCAAAATTTTGGAAAAATGTAAACCAGCTACTAAAAGCCACCCAAAAGTCTACCCCCAAACCAAC